>NW_020956238.1:293319-342100 GCF_003031625.1 Empidonax traillii
CTACTACACAATGACATAAAAAACTAAAACAGATAACTGTTCTAGCCTGAACATGTAATATACAACATGCTGTAAAGTGTTTTATGCTGAAAATCTTTGCAAAGCTAAAACATCATCAAAACTCTTCCAGATCACCATTCATCCAAATAAGGATTATAAATAGATATTACTGAAAAATACTGATGGAAGGCTCAAACTTCTTTCCAGGAGAGATAATATACTATATTTTATAGAATGAGAGTAAATGAAGATTTAAGGAGATAGCAAAGCATTTTACTAGGTTAACTGCACAGCTTATTAGAGACCTTTATTCTCGCATATCCCAGTTTGTTGTTTTCCAAGACACTGACAAAGTAGCAAGACAAGATTCATGGCTCAGGTCCAACAGCAAGATCAATCAAACTCTGTTCAGAAGGAATCTGGGAGTACAACCCCAGTACATACATTAGAAATGCATTTAATATATTTTCCTTTGGGTTGGGAACATCCAAGTGGAAAAGAAATCTATTCCTGTCTCAAATATTGCTTTTCTAATTTATTAGCTAGGTGTGGTTTTCAACAGGCAGGGTAAATTTTGGATTAGCATTTGTTTCAGATTGTCAGTTCAGGAACACATTTTAAAAGAAGTATTAACTATTCAGGTTATTTCTAAGTGAAAGAGTGCTTTCACATTGCTTTTGTCATGAATAAAAAAACCTGAAGTGATATTTTGTAAGCCCACAAGATGCAGGAAACCATCTCTTAATATATGCTATTCCCCGAGGAATTCAGGGACTGGGGAAGAAAAGCAGAGAATCTGAAATAGTTTAGGTCTTTTGCCTGAAGAGAGTTCCTGAGCAGGGAGGTCACTAACTACTTTTTACTGAATGTTTAAAAAGACACATTAGATTCTACTCTGTTGGTGGCATTATTATACACGATGGGATTTCCCATCCCAGCACACAGTATATTATTACTATTTATATAGCTGTATTCTAACACTTGACTAATACATATTCATATTCTGACAGAATATGTTTGAAATTACAACAGTTTATGCACAGCCTGCAAATTCTGGCAATATGAAGAAGAACACGTTCTGGCAAGAAAGTGTTCTCTTCCAGTTTCATTTTTATTAGCAAAAATCATAAAACATCCTGCTCATTAAAATCTGAATAACTTCCACCGGGAGTGCACTTTTCTGAAAGTATTTTCCTACAGCTGGTGGCAAGACAGATCTGTTGGCTAACCAGAGCACTAATAGGACATTATGAAACCCACAATACAGCATGAAGACAGTTGCATAATCAGAACAACAATCACCAGATCTGCTAAAAAAATGGTAAGGGCTTAAGCACAACTCAGTAGCAGGAAAAAACCAAAAAAAGCCATTATTGTCAGTCTGAGGTCTTGAATTAAACTTTTATACATTATATTATTGCTTTCATTGCGAGGAGGCTAAGAATAGACCCATGGCAAAGGCAGCAGTATATAAAATGAGGCTATAAATCATAGGTATAACAAATGCTGTCATTAACTGCAACACAAGACTTCAGTGCAGATTACCATGTCTTAGTTCCCAGTGTTGCTCCAAAGCTTCTCAGACCTGGGCAGCCATATGATAGGTGTCTAATCCAAGGGGTCTGTGGTACCTCTGTCTCAGGGCCACAAGTGCACTGATAGACCTTACTTACCCTGATCAGCCTCACCTGGGATTCCCTATCTACAGCCTCTGACCAAGGGCCTGATTTCAGCCCATGGCCATCTGTTCCCTGACCCAGCAGCCTTGCAGGAGTGCCAGTCTCCAGCAGTATTGCCGTGATGCCTCTGCCTCTCCATGGATCTCATGGATCCTGACTTGACCTGGATGCAGCCCTGTCACCGCTGAAATTTCAGCCAATCACCCAGTTTCAAGTTTGCCTGTTACCTCAGACCAGTCCAGCTACCTCAGCCATGCTGATGACCCAGAGAGTTAAGGCTGACAGTTAAAGGGATAGTTTGACAGATTATTGCAGGCCCTCTCCTGGTGGGACCTTCACACAATTCCCTCAGGCAGCTCCTGCTGTGCCTAGCCTCAGCAATTTGGATATGTTGATTAATATCCTAGGTGGAGAATGTGGCCTGTTCCTCCAAAGTCTTCTCTAAGTAGTTTGTGCTGAAAGATAAATTACAATATAAATCAGCAGGACATTCATAAATAGTCATTAGAAAGAGGGGGTTTATGCAGTTAAGATAACCAATGGCAATGAATGTGCTGCATGATCACCAAGGGCCACAGCCAGAGCTGAATAGAGCAGTGGCTCAGGACTGTCATCCCATCTAGATGAAGGTGCTACTGCAAGGACCTGCAGCGGAGCCTCTCATTACCCTCTAGCCAGCAAACAGCTGTTCAGTAAATCTGACTTCACATGAGAGCATTACTCTATATTAAGATCCCAGCAAATAAGTTTGTCTTTCTAAATAACATTGTCTAAGACTCTCTGTAACAACTACATGAAGAAAGTAAATATTTTGATCCAGTATCACACACTGGAGCACCACTGATTTGCACAGATGTAACAGCATTTCCATATATTCACTAGTTTGCTATACTGGCCTATCCAGTACTTTGGCTATTTCAGTTAGTTCAGACAAAAAGTGTGAAAGTAGATATAAATTAAAATTGTCAGTTAAATCCCACTGGACACACTTAATAGTAACATGTAATGCATAGTTTTTAAGTCTTACATATTTATGTCAAAGGACCACCAATGGCCTCTGATGGGGGAAAACAAACTGGTATTTTTACATTACATTGAAATTTTTAACATTAAAAATCCTTACAAATCAGCATTAAATTGAAAACTTTATTCATCCATTATTGTGATATATATACATATAAAGTCCCAAAAGAAGTACTAAAGAAAATCACATTATCTATAACCTTACTGAAGGCATATGAACATTCTTAAGAATCTGTCAAGTCTCTAAAAAATGTAGGTTTTCTTGGAAGCAGATTAAAGATTCTGTTCAAAGTACTTCTATGAGCAGATGACTATAGACTCCTTTAATAAACCAGATAGGCTGAAGGATTAAAAACCAATGCCATATTTTTCAACTGGAAACATCTTGAAGTTAAAAGACCCTACTTACATCATACTGAACATTATTACATTGTAAATCTAGAAATAAATGATCGAGCTGTACAAGCATGGACTGGGGAAGAGAAAATTGATCGAATGCATTACTGTAAGTAATTTGGTGATTCTGTGGTTGGTTTTGTCATCTGGAATGATGGAACTGGGTAATCAAATTCAGTGCTATGTTGTGGCTTGTGACAACAACATATAATCTCTTAATAAGCTCCCTCTTGAAACCGTTTACCTCTCCTTGGATTATTTTCACTGTTCTAACAGCTAGAAATATTATTTTCAGCCAGCAGTGAACCACTGTGTATAAGGTTTGTATTAACCTTGTCCTTTGAACTTCTTCATTCCTGCTGTTTAGCCTCATAAGATTATACATAATCAGCAATCAAACATCATTTTACTGAACAAGTCAAATATTTGCATTGTTCAGTTGCACTGTTCTGGTGAAGTTGCAATACCTTCAGAATATAAATCTCCAAATCACCTTCCCTGCATCTTCAAACAAGGTGGTATAGCCATATATCAGCTCACTTCCTCTCCCAGTTCTGTCAGCATTATATTAAAGCATTCTTCTGCTGCAGGGTTTTTGACAGTAATGGGTTAGATAACACATAAGCATGATACACACAGGTCTGAATTCATCTCAACTGCAGCCAAAATGGCTTGTATAACAACAGCCTTTGGTTTGTTTAGCTTTTTTCCTAGAAAGTAAAATCTCCACCCTCTCCATGACTTTTAGTAACTCTTCTTTGCATCTCTTCCATCTTCAAATACAGTATCACTAGCCCTACCTGCTGGTGGCAAATTTGCAATTTCATGCACCAGGGAAGGAGTGTCTAGTCCCTTGACCTGT
The DNA here is from genome assembly GCF_003031625.1 of Empidonax traillii. Taxonomy (NCBI): domain Eukaryota; kingdom Metazoa; phylum Chordata; class Aves; order Passeriformes; family Tyrannidae; genus Empidonax; species Empidonax traillii. Next base: position 297,280 of record NW_020956238.1, read on the forward strand.
CTGTCTGCTTGTACTTCACAGTTGTTAACTTCTATATTTTTTTTCATTTCTCTTAGCTATTCTTCTACAGCACAACCTTCTACTTGAATTGAGCAGGCATTCATTTAGCATTGAGATCATATCATATTGCCAGTGAACAACAGCCGCAGTTGCCCATGTTCTATTTGTACTTGGCAGTTAAAGCACTACAAGTTTTAATGTTCTTTGGAAAGTGCTTTACCTTTTGAGTTACTTTAATCTCAGACGTTTTTTGATAAATGGGCTGAGTTTTCAGTAATCCACTTTTTGTTCTTCACCAGCTCTTTGCTGACTCTTAATTCCATTTCCCCTAGTTCTGTAACCCTCTCCTTCATTATCCCTTCCACCTCCATCCCACTCCTTCTTCTGCTTGGGATGAAAGTCAGTTTTAGAACTTTGAAGTACATGCATCTCAGACATCAAATTTCTTGAGCTGTGCAATCAGCACGACCTCATTAAATGATTCCCTTAAATTTCTTAAAAATTTGTTTTTTAAAATAAATCAGCTAATACGAAAGTTAAGTTGAGCTGTATGTGCTACTCCTTAATTTAATAGGTTTTTTTTAAATTATTTTTTCAGTGTTTAAAAAACCTCACATTACAGTGTTTTGGCACAGTAATTATTTATTAAAAATGTCAGACTGCTATCATATCCAGGAATAACTGAACTTCATGCTGACCTTAACACATTAGCTGAGAAAATTACAAGCCCAAAAGTGACCAGACTTTTTCAGTAAAAAAAAGTAAAATTCTTTTAAGCTAACAACCTAATTATGCAGCAGAGACAGCAAGAGTAAAAAGTCATATCAGATATGGCATGCTATACTTATAAGAAAGTGTTGCAAAAAACCTTAGATAAAGCTAGAATGAAACTGAGTCTAAAAAAAAAAGTAAATCTTTAACACTAAAAGTAATTTAGATTATTATACAGGCAGAAATCTTGCCTAATTTATCTTAATTGGCAAATGAGTTTCAAGAAAGCAATAATATATAACTGTACCATCTTCTCTTTATATAAAGTAAAATAATATTAAAGTAATATTATTAAAATAATTCTTTAAACTTGTTAATTAAAATATTAAAATAATTCATTACTCAGGTTGTTTCTTCATGCAATTGACTATTTTATTTTATACTGAATACTGTAGTTCTCAAAAAGGTTTTCATTCTCACATTAGCAGAAAAATTTCTCACAGCATCTTTCTGAAAGTCTCTTTTCATAATAAAACCTGGCCCTAGAAATATATAGGATGTCCTAGATTTTCCGTGTAGGAATATCCTTTAAAAAACAAAATAAAACTAATCAAAACAAAAAAAAAAATCAAAACCTTAAAATCCAACTCTACACAAAAATCAAAGGGAATTCAAAACAAGTCTGTTCCACCCCTAACATGAATTCATTAAGGAACTACCCCAACCAACAACTAGCACTTATGTTCTAGACAATTTTTTATCTCTCATTCCTATAAAATGTCTTGTTTTCACAAGCTCTGGAATTATCAGATGCTATTTGGAAGACACTGGTGCCAGTCAGCATGACTCTCGCTAAAAGGTGGGAGATTTCATCATAAATGTCCGGGAATAACTAGTGAAACGAGCATCTTTGAATCATGCAGCCCACTGACAGCTTTAGGACTGGAAGGTTCCATATATCACTCAAGTCTTCATTTCAAAAAACATTTTTCTCCGTAAACTGTCCCAGGCCCGTGACAGTTTTAATTGTTGTTGCAGAAGGGAAAATCATGACATATTTTCTTTTGCCTTTATTGCTTGCCTCAGTTTCTGTTTTGACAGCTCCTCCTCCTCTGTTTGCAGTATATCTGTCTCCTTCTCTGTTCTCAGTTTCTTCCTCAGCTTTGTCATCATGGCTATGTATTTCCACACACTATACTCCCAGTCCAAAAATCTTTATCTTAAGATCTCTTCTATTTGAGACAGCTACAAATATTTGAGAGGTTTCCAAACCTTCACTCCATTTGCATCCTGCCCTAAAAACCACAGTAATATTTCAATCGCATTTTAGGCCTTCATCCTCTCTTTTTGGGGGGTGGGGATGTGGAAAGCTTGGTGAAAAAAACAAAGCTTTCATCAGATATAAGAACAAGTATGTTCCACAGTCTTGGTATCCAAAAATTTAAGACAACCTTCTTCAAACAAAGCATCCAAAATAAATTCCTTCATCTGTTGCCTTCTCTCGTTTTGGCTTTTAAGTTTAAACTAATTTTTTCCTGCTAACAAAAGTAACTTAGCACACAATATTCCAAGGAATCTTATACAGATTCCTGATAGCATGCTGAGGATCATTATGCCCAAAAATGATTTTGGATCAGGAGATACAGGATCTCATTAGGATACTATTTATCAGGATTAGATATTGAAAATTCATACTGCTAATACCACTCATATTAATTTAGGTAGAATAAAGGTTTGGTAGCCAATAGATCAATTTGTTTAACGGCCAAAGTACACAATATCCTAATCCGTTAGCATGAAGAGTGTTAGAATACCCATAAATATTCTAGTTTTCTACAGAAAATCATTTCAACAACACTTTCTCTGGGTTTTCCACACAGAAATATGGGAAAACACAATTAACGTATAAATTATAATGTCCTTGGGAGAGTCCCATTGCCTGCACAGTACCAGGCACTAGTGTTTTAGGATTCCATACCTTTTTAAGGGTGTGCTACATTGGACATTTGTGTAAATCTACAGGTGTAGTGGGTTGACCCTGGCTGGATGCCAGACACCCACCAAACAACTTTCACAACAGCACTCTGCAGTCTCTATTCATCTACAAGGAAAGGTAAGAAAAAGTCAAGATGAGAGAAGAGCAATGAATTGACCACAGTTGTGTGATGAGCCTGAAATACAATCAAAATGGTCCAAATCCCTTCCCAGTGCTTCCTTCTCAACTTCAGAATATATCTGGTGTCACAAATTTCCAACTTAACTGAACATAAGGTCAAGATTACAGTGAAAAGCTTTCATAAATTAAACATATCATCAATCAAAGTAAAAGTACTATAGATTTAGCCAATTTGTGTTAGCTATTGCATGACAGTTTCATGTTTATAAAGTACCTCTCAGTCTTTGAAACTTTGATGAGCATGAGGCAATATCACATTAAAAGATGACTAACTAAGTTGCCTTACTTGCAAGTTAACCTGAAAACTTTAGAATTTGTGTAGATGAGACTTAAGTCTCAGAAACCTATTAAAAAAAAAAAAGTATTTCAGATTTCAGTATCTTGCAGTCTTTTATGTACCCACCTTATTTCTATCCAGGTAATTTAATGAAATTGCTCTTGTATAGTTCATAGCAATATTCATTAGACTTGCAAATTTTTCTAAAGCCATGCAAGAAGAAAGACCAATTTTTCCACATAAAGATGGACAAGGAAACTGTAAAATAAGTTGCTTTAAGAAAAGCAAAGTAATAATAAGCAAGAACAGACTCAAGCAATGGAAACTACAAAAATGAAATACAGCTGAGAAAAAAACCCTGCACAAAGTAGTTTGAAAATACCTTTAAAATACCAGTAGATTTTCAGAGAGTTTTAAAAACCTCTCTTTCAACTAGTTTTAAGAATTTTAGATACAGTCCAAAAGACTTTGTCAGCCTTTCATGCTACTCCTGTACATTCAAAACCCCCATCATTATGTCCTACCCTTATATTAATATATTGTCTTTAAAAATTCCTTCTGTTATTGCATGGTAACAAGAGTCAGATCTCCACTAATTATTGAGAGTTAATTAGGATAGTAATGTGCAGGACAAAGAAATAGGAGACAAGTTTGCAAATTAAACCATTTTTATTTGGATAAAACTCTATACAACATCACCTGTTAACAAAAAATGTTACTCTGGCATGGTGTTGGCCTGAATGTCACAGCTGGTGCTACAAAAATATATTAGTTTTTCTCGTTTGATCCTAGGATCTTTATAAAGCCATTAATATTTCGCAATTAAACCCTGAGGACTTCCCTGATTAGGTCCCTCTTGCCACAACCTTTCTGAGACAGAGGGACCATTAAGAACTTAGATATATTCAGCTGAAGAGTCAGCTAATAGAGAAAAACAACAAGGATCATAGAAACGTCGAAGTAACATGCAGTTACAAGCTTATGTTGGGTTATTATTTCTGATTACTTTCAACAAAATTCTGACCTTCACAGTTTAACAGAATGCACTTCATATAGAAGCCAAGTAACTTTGCCAAATGCATATAAACTGCTAGGAGTTGGTAAGAAGGAGCGTAAAACAACAATTTAATAAACATTATTTCTAGCACTTATTTATTAAACTAAACCCAAAGTTGTTATGACCTGCCGCAGAAGTCAAGGGTAACTCAGGGTCCTGTTAAGAGATCCCATAGGGAGGATTAGAATGAAGTGAGAGTGGCTGATCAATGTTTGTAAATACATATATGTAGGGTTTACTTTACAAAAATTTGTTGCAAAGGAAAGCAAGTTGTTATTATCTATAATAGTATAGCAATACAAAAGCATTAAAATAACACTTAAGAAAATGTATAAGGAAAAGAAAGAGAAAGAAACGATTAAAGTAGAAAGACACATAGTCACCACCTATTGGATCCAACAATGAGAGCTGGTAGTTGCAATTTCAACGACTGTTGGTCTTGATCCATCAGGAGTGGGCAAAGTCCACAAAACTCAAGATTTCATGAGTTATATATGCTCAGGTTCAGGTGGGAACACCTAGTACCTCCCCTGGGGAGGAGAGTTTTACAGTGGACTATGTCATACCAGATCCTGGGACACATCATGAACCTTTGACAATTTTTAAGATGTTACAGCTATCTCTCATATCAGTGCAGGTGAGTGCATTGTAGCTCCTTGTGGGCATCGGCAGAGATGCATACCTCCAGGCCACACGAATGCCTTGGTGCTTCCCCAGAGGGGAGTTATCACAGCTAAGTCATCTGTGTAAGGAAAAAGGAACACTATGCCATCTCTCAGGGTTTGCCTCTTTCCTAATCTTGTTTATCACCCAGCTTGTAGCCTGAGGGGGGGTGTGTGCAGCCTCCAGCACTTGGGCAGCCACTCTGCACGTTGTTACCAAAGCACCCTGCTGACTGTTTGAGCCATTAGCAATAACAGCCAAATCTCTCAAGGGAGAGAGAGACTGTGCCAAGAATCTGTTGGCTGTAACTCCCTCGCAGCCTGGTTTACTCCTCCTTAAAGCTGAGATGATTAGATCACAGTATCACCTTTATCTTACCTCAAGTTCCTGTCATGAGGTTTAACCTACAGTCCAATTGCTCAGGGAGTGGGCTTCAGTGATCTTAACAATGGTTAAGCCATGAACCATTTCAGTATCTTACAGAAGTACTTATGGACAAACTGCTTCAGGAGACTAAAAGGAGGTATAAGAATAGTGATACCATGCAGTGATAATCCTCATGACTTAGGCAGGGAGGCAATAGTCCTGCATCCTGGGGAACTTGCCACTGGCTACCACAAGAGAGGAGGCCCGAAGAGGAGATACAAGGACTGCCTGAAACAATCCCTCAGCCTTGGCCATATTGATCACCACCATTGGTCTACCCTGGCCTCCAGTCGGGAGGCCTGGAGACACACCATCTATAACGCTGCTGCTGCTTTTGAGAACACACGCAGGATCACTCTTGAGGAGAAAAGACAATGCAGAAAGAATCGCGTATCACCTATATCACCTGGGGAGTTTTTCTGCTGTACCTTCTGCAACCGGACTTGTCTATCTCGCATTGGCCTTTTTAGCCATCAGCACACCTGTAGCAAGCGTGGGTAGAGCTCCTTCTCAAATCTTCGTTCGCGAAGTCTAGCCATGATGATGATGATCCTCATGACTTCAGCACAAGAGAAATGTAATTAATGGGATTTATTTCCTACTTCTGTGACTATACTATCCATAATGGTTAAAAAAAAAGAAGTAAAAGCTAAATAGATATAAAAGTTACTTCCAAATCAGAATTCTTTCTTTTTGTATAAGTACAAATAAAACATTATCCAAAAGAGAAATGCAAAGAAGAATCTATTCCAATAAATTGCCAGGTGAGTAAAAAGAATTCAGAACAGTTTGAGTAATGATCTCTCTTGCCCTTCTCTCTCTTTTCTCTCCCCTAATTGTTTACTGAATTTATTTCCCAGGACAACTCAGTTTCCTCCAAAGAAGTCTCAAATGTTTCCAGGATACGACTGACTCCACAGAAATAGGTAGAACTACATCACCTCTTTGAAAGCCACTAACAGTGTTTGAAAAGCACTTTAGCAAGACAAGGAAACAAATGTTTTGTTTATTTTTTATTTTTGTCGTACCATATAATTACTTTGCACTGCCCTGTTGAATTCAAGAGAAAAAATCACATGATGATTTCTTCTGGAAAGAAATTTTTCACGAGATCTCTCACTATTCCATGATATATTAATTACAAATATAGTCATAGTTTAAACCTAAAAGAAGATTTTTACTGATGACCCATGAGTTCTTTGATATGGGTAAGGTAAAATTTCATGATTACTTTTTTCAGCTCATTAGCACAATAAAAGTAGACTGATGAGTTGAAGCTCCCTCCATCTGTCCAGTTTGGTTTGGGAAGGATCTTGAGGCAGGCTACCGCCATGAAACTCGTCGTCAGAGCCCTAATGTACACACCTCTAAAACACTAGGAATAAGGTTATAATCTCTTGGAGGATTGCTGTGAACCTTAATTAACATATGTTTATAGATGCACTTTCCCTTTTTTTACTGAAAAGTGGAAAACACCTGAGAAGTGCACAGCCACACTGCCTTGCCTGTGAATCACTTCTAGGTCGCCAAAGCAAATACTTCACAAAGCTTTTAATAAGTTTGTCAATGAGTTTGTGGACTGTTTTTTGTCCTATTTTGCTGGTGTTATATGCTTTTAGGACACTTTGCTCATACTATTTTGATGATCACAAATCCATGTTAAGATAAGGAATGAGGCACTGAATTGCCTAACTAGACTAAATGCAAGCATGTAACATTTCCACTTTGCTCAACTATAATAATGCTTTGTGAAAGCTGGAATAGCTCTGTGATTAGTATGGCCAATCTATGAATAAAAGCTAAACCACAGGAAATAAATAAACAACTTATTTTTAAAAATTGAAAAATGATTGCAAAAGGAAAGAGTAACTCTCTAGGTTTAAACATCAGCAGTTTTATTAAATCCCCAACAGCTGTTGCTAGCTTTAATCTCATGGATTCATGATATCTGAATTGCTATATGTTTCTGATATAATATGTTTCTTGATAATCTGACAAACCCTGTGAGATAGCCTGCTGTAGCCAGACTCATACATACATGAAGTAAGTTCTGTAGATATTAGAATTTCCATGGCTTCAATCGGTTGCCTTGGACACAAAGAGACACAGACTTAAAAATAGAGCAGTCTCTACATGTGGATTAGATAGTCAGCATTCTTTGAGCCAGACAAATGAAGATAAATCAAAGCTCAGAAAGGCTGGCAAGAAGCTTTCCTTCTGTTTCATCAGATTGCCAAATTAAATCAGTTCGTTTTGAGGGAATATTGCAATCACGGGTAGCTAAACTAGTATTTCTCTAATGGAAAAGTATTCTTTCATCTATAGATTAGTTCAGCCAATAAAGGTACTGCACAGTCAACATTTCATTTTTGCTACAGTCAACTTATCAAGATTAGTTACTACATGAGGAGGCCATTGAAAAAAAATTTTGAATAATCTCTAGAGAGATTTTGACAACCTGTCATGCAGCCCTTTCCTACTCCTCTTCCCAAACATCAAATTAACTTTTAGAGGATATAAATTAAAACATGTATCCTCCCAAACAGTAATTTAGCCACTGTTGCGAATATCAAAAAAGGAAGAGGTACCTATCCATTTTTTTGCCCCTTTGTATAGAATCCTGAAAACATAAACCAGTCATGAGGCCCCCTATCTGTTTCTCATGTCTTGGTCAGTCTTACCCTGTAATAACTAACCACATATTGCTAGACTAAAACTGTGCCACAGAATTCATCACATATTTGTCTGACCTGAGCATAGTCAATGTTCATACTATGAATGTGTCCTTTATCTATTACGCACTTCTAAAGGATGTCTGTATTGCTTAAAGGAATAGTTAAACCCTAATTTATAGCAATGAATAACTTAAAAGAGAAAAGACAGAATTCTAAGAGTTACCATGAGATACAAATAATATGTGAATGGTTTTCCCATAATATGCTTACAGCCAAGTTGATGAGACAGAGAGTCAATAAACAGACTATAAAGTGTAAGGAAAATTAGCTGGACCACAGGGCTCACGTGAGTGTCATCAGTGGTACAAAGTACAACTGGAAGCCAGTATTTACTAGTGTCATTCCTCAGGGATCAATCACTCAACCCCATATGCTTTCACATATCCAATGACTGATGCAGCATTCTTAGAAAGTATGCATCACACTGATGGGGTTAATCAACATGCTGAAGGACTGAATTGCTATTCAGAAATACCTTGAAGAGCTGGAGAAGTGAACTGAGGAAAACTCATGAAACTCAACACAGACAAATGTTCATTGGCCCCAGCAGATGAACCTCAGGATTAAAGGGTGGGCTCAGTTCCACGCACACTGTGTCTCACCTAAAAAATCCAATGCGCAGGCTGGAAGGTGTAAAGACCTTCCCCGGTTCTTCGTTCGCGAAGACTGGCCATTACAAAAAATTACTCCATGCATCAGCTTTGTGTGAAAGAACTTGAGGACTACTGGACAAGTTGACTATGAATCAGCAGTATGCTGCTGTGGGGACAAGGGACAACCACGCACTGAGCTGTACTAACAAAAGCATTTCCAGTGGCTTGAAGGAATGATTGTTTCCTTCTGTTTAGCTCTTGAGAGGCTGCCTCCAGGATGTTGTGCCAGTTTGGAGATTCTTGGTACAAGACATTGAAATACTAGTGTAAGTCCATCAGGAGACCACCAAGATCATGAGGAGATTGGAAAACATGACATATGAAGAAAGACTCAGAAAACTTGATTTGTTCCTCCTAAAGGGAAGGCTAAGGGGAGCTCCTCAGCTACCTTAACGGGAGGGTATATAAAGAATATGGAGCCATACTCTTCTCAGACACAGGACAAGAGGCAATGGCCACAAGATAAAACACAGGAATTTCCAGTTTAGATACACATTATGTTTTCTTAAACCATGGCAGTGGTCAAACAAACTGGAACAGGCTGCCCAGAGAGGCTCTGGAATCTTCATTCTTGCAGATGCTCAAAACTGCACTAGTTGAGGCCCTGACTAACCTGATCTAACTGAACCTGCTTTGAATGGAGGGTTGGACTAGACGACTGGATTTCCAGACTATCAGATGACTAGATTTCCAGAACTGCCTTGCAACCTAAATTATGCCATGATTCTAAGCATGAACGAGGAATCAATTTTCTCTATTTTTTCCCCTACGAGTAGCTACATAATAACATTTTTTTTTGCTGGTGAATTAAAAAGCAAAACAATAACATTTTTTTTTCTTTTAATAACAAATATTTGGACCTAACTACCACTTTTTCTCATCCAAGATAAGCTTGATTCACACATTCCTAGTCAATTTAAAAACACAATTTCAGTCATGCTAGGGACATACATAAAAACACATTCATTGTTTGAGCCAGATGTCCAACAAAATGGACTGAGTGGCAAATAATAACAAACAAGGCATTGATCCTGACTTTGCAACTGAAACAACCTTTATGCTACACTGGAATACCACATAGGTATCCACCTCTACTAATTCAAGTCAGTCTTCTTCTGAAGTACAGAGAAACTGTTCAAATCTAAATGAATCATTAGATATACTTTCTGCTTTAATCATGATTTTAAAATGTTGCCTATATTTGGTCTACCACTTGAAAAGCCCAGGATTGAAAACTGGGAAACAATGCCTACGGAAAAGACTGCTCCCTGCTCTTGCAATCACACTTTAAAGATTTTCATGTAAGAAGAAAGATATTGAGCCTATAAATATGGCAAAACTCAATTTTATCAGCCTTTTTTAATTAGCTCACTAATTAGTCAAAATCATTTCCCCCGTGCCATTTTTATAATTGCATGTATAATGAATGAGAGGCCTCTGCTGCTAATATTTTTTCCATGATCACATAAGAATCTCTAAACTGATGAGAATCTTCAATCATACACCTTAAGCAATGCTTTACCACCCAAATTACTCAGTCTGGATTTTGATTTTGAGTGCTTTGGCACTTCCTTAGTTAATCCTGAAACACCTTGATTTCCACTCTGTGGAAAAAGAATCTGTAGTTTATAAAAGCATGTAAACTTTGGATTGATTAACTTGTGTGAACTTTGGAAAATTTTAAGATTCATCCATCAGTAATTACAATGTACTTCACACAGAGGAAAACACCATTACAGAGTTTGACATTTGCAATCTTAAAATGTTACAACTGTAAGAGTTGACATTTATACAAGTATTCCTCAAATTTTGAATTTCAGTAGAGTTCGTATATTAGGGTAATAGTAGGCCTTTTATATAAATCATATTTATTAGGAAGAAATTATACAAAGGGTAAAATTCACTGTAGTTCTGCTGTAAACACTTTATAAGTGTGTTGTAAATGTCCCATTTGCTAAAGAATTAGTAAGCATGGCAGAATGATGGCAGGAAAAAGGCAAAAAAACATGTACAGAATGAGTTATGGAAGATTAGTCAACAGTGCAACAATTCTACTGAAAGGGAGAAATAAATGTCATAAAGATAGGGAATGGTGTAAGTTAGGACAAGATAAGCTACAGGGAAAGGAATGAAAGGGCAGAAATATGCCTTTTCAAGGGAAATGAGAGTAAGAAATTATGAAAGAACTGAAGTAAAGATGACTTACTTCATGGAGATGGGGAAAGAAACTAGAGGAACTCAGAGCAGAACCCTTTCTTTGTAATCTGCAGCAATGACAGATTTAAATAGCTTTTTTATTCACTCTTTCGACATGGTATTCTCATTATATGCTTTTCTTATGTTAAATATAACTGTATTTACATTTAGCCATGTAATGTCAGCTGCTTGAAGCAGGAAACCTTAAGAAAGACCAGACAGACAGAGTGTCTGGGCTTTACTTCCACACTCTGCCACTGGCAGACTGTATGAATTAAACCCCAGAAAGTGACTAATTTTCCCTTCAGCTTACCATTTGGCTTTTTTTAGTGTGTACAGATCATCTCTTCCTCTGCTCATTTACTTTATCCAACACATTGGATCTGGAAGCCTAGATTTCAGGCTCTCATGTAATACAAGAAACATAAAGAAAAGCCATTCTACACTGTATATGATGTGCTTCTTTACCAGCACAGCAAAAGAGGGAGATGCTTATCTTTGCATTCATCTGAATTACCTAAACTGAAAAATCTGGTCAGCCGATTCACAGAAGTAGAAACCAATTTTTTAGGTGTAAGAAAACTAAAGAAGAATACATGAAAGGGACTGGCTTACATGGGTTCTGACAACACCATGGAATCACTTCAGTGAATTAGGGGATGACTTTGTCTTTTATTGCCCTACATAAAGAAACAGTGTCTTCAAGCATGGTTTTAAGGTTCTATGCAAACCTGTACATTTGGCTGATCTGCAATCTATCCTACCCACAAAACTCTTGGTTACTAATTGTTGAAATATTTCTCTTCTCTTTAACTAACTTAGATTTGGTTGCTGCCATTATATGCCTCATGCTTCCTCTCAGGTACCAAGTTATCATCTCTAGACAAAGAAATCCCAGGCAGGGATTGTGTTTCCAATGAGGGAAGAACTGCAAAAAGAATAGCATTTTCACCTCAGTGTTCACCACCAACAAAAACGTAGACAATCAATATACAGCTGCTAAGAACAAGCATAGGATTTTGCGGTCTGTAAAGCAGTGTCAGAACAGCTACTGTGAACTACAGTGTGGCTGCAACTTTATAATTTTTATAAGAGTATGATGTAGAAAGGTTCTTCTGGTCACAAAGCCAGCTGAGACTGTAAGAGCACAAATACCCCTCAGCTTGAAGACACATCTAGAAATCCCACAATAATGGCAACACTTTCTTTACAGCACAACTTTTATTTCCTCCATCAGGAAGCATTACTGGTATTATGTCTAGGACAGCAATCAGTACTTTTTCCATTGACAACTTTTCTCAGAGAGTCAGCAGTGACTCTTTCATACTTGACTGATATAAACAGATTGTACTGTGCCCTGTGTACCTGACATAAGAATAGCCTCAATGTTCCCACTAGTTTTTGCTTGCTGAAGAAAAGATCTAACAAAATTTTATGGACACAGTCTATAGAGGAAATAATTGGCAGACTGAATTGCTTATTACAACACAAAAGATGGGAGATGCAAATACAAAGTGAATCTGTCTTTTCCTTCCAACATTTACAGGCAAATCAACAAATCCTCTCAGTAAGGCTCTTGGAGTCTGTTAGCTTAACAAAATTATAGAATAATAGGGGTAGAAAGGACCATGCTGCCATGCACCTGATCCATATAAAATTGAAACTGACTCACTGGCTTCCATAGTTGAATTTATATCAGAAAAAGTCAAACACATTTAAGATTCAAAACTATGTGAGAACTCGACAAAATATTTCAGCTTTCCATATTAAGAGCAAAACTCTCTCTTTCTCTTTCCTTTTCATTATTATTCTTGCTACATTTTATTATTACTCGTATTATTATATATTACTTTCCATTATTAAACTGTTCTTATCTTAAACCACAAGTTTCTGATTCTCCTCCCTATCTCACCTAAGGGGAGCAGGGGTAATGGGAAAGTGGCTTCATGGCACTTTCCTGCTGACAGAGCTTAAAAGAAAAGAAAAAAAGAAAGAAAGAGAGGCAAGGAGAAGTGAAGCAAGATGACGTGAGGCAAGGCGAAGCACGGCACGGCAAGGGAAGTGAACAGCAAGCCAAGGGGACATCATTTTAAACACACAATTGTCCTCTAGATGAAAAAAAAAAACCAAACAAAACAACATCAGCATACTTCAGAAGAGTTCTAAAGGTATACACAAATCCTGAGAGGAAAATACAGATAATTAGAATAATAACACTGATCTGCAGAGAATCTGTTGAGAGAATGAGCAGGAAAAAATCAGTATTTCACACTGTATTCAGGCTCTGATGGATTAGATAGGTCTGTCAGTTTTGTTTATCTGAAAGAAAATACAGAGCCAAACAAGGGTGTCTTGGATAGAAAAGCTTCTACATAAGCAAGAATTATTGCAAGTATTATAGTCAATAATTGAATGCTAAAAATTAATTTCTGCAAGATGTATACTACAGAATATAGAAGACTGCATCTGTAGACTGACAGATTTTGACCATTCACATGAATGACATTAAAAATTGAAGACTGATTTCATAATGCACTAATTTTAAATCAAGGAGTGAGCAGGGAGTTAATTTACATGCCAAAAAGCTGTAGAGCCTTACTTCCAACAACTGCATTCTCCTAACATGATGTAGAATTTACCATATGTCATATGCCTTCAAGCAAATCACACTGAACCTCCACCCAAGTCTTTATCCTCTTTATTCAAGGAGTGCTTCTTGCTTAACTGTGTCAGAATATTTCAGGGGAAAGAAAGATTTTTTTAACCTTTGCACCGGCCCCAGTAACAGCATTTCATAAATTATATAAATTATGGGCTATTATTTGGAGTGTATCAGAGTGCCTCCCTTCCAAATATGAACTGGGTTACTTTCTTCGTCCAGTTTTCTGATCACTGTGAATTACTCTTCCTACACTTAGAAAACACAAGTTATGTTCCTTTTGTCTCTGAGTATCTGCAACAATCACTTAAGAGGGATGCAAAATATTACTGGAAATTACTGCAAAGTAGGAAAAAACCCAAAATCAACTTAATTACCAACCACTAAATACCTAGTTTGGGTTAAGCATATTCAGGCCCAAGCCTAGACTGTGTGGTTATCTTTCCAGCAGTGCACCATCTTTCCCTGCATATTCACTCAACCTTCAGAGTAACTCAGCTGAACTACCCAAACAAGGAAAGATAGATAGACACTAGTTCATAGCTGATAGACATCCCCAAAGGCAATATGAATATAATAATCAAGATGCTTACACCCAAACTTGCACATAGCTATGAAAAGGAATATGAGCATGGCCTTGAAGGCCCCCTTGATTTTAGAACATGAGTGCTTCACTAGTAGATTTTCCTATGCATTCTCACTGTCTTCTCCCTTTTCTTTCAACATGCTTTTTCCTTTTTTTCTCCCATCCTGATATCTCTATACCCCAAGTCCTCAGTCTACTCCTAAATGTTACTTGAGAGTTCTGAATTACACTCAGTCAGTCCTCAGTCTTTTATGCCCTTCCAGACACCCATACCTTAGTCAGTTCTCCTCACATTTGTTTTATGCATTCCACCACTTGACACTACCCTAAGCCTCTTGCCCATTGCAATCAGGTGACTCCCTCTTCCATACTGTTGCAGTTATAACAAGATCACAAGGAGCACAGAATGATGTTGTTTTACAACAGCTTCAGTAGCTCAAATGCAAGCTCTCCAGGAAATCTGGCCCCCCCGCCACCACCACCACAAACATGTGCAACAGAGGTGGAATCAAAGACTGAGGTTGCTAAAACCATTTTTCTCTGCAGAGCATGTGCAGACTTGCAGGCAGATTTTCTCAGTGGCAAGAGAAGGCATCTCTGACATACAGAAAACGCACCATTCTCTCCCTCCCTCAAAGCCTTAAAATTTAATGTCCTTCCTAACTAGCAAGAGGCAGGAAAGTTTGGTGTGAGGCAGAATGTCTTGCTTTTGAATGTGAAAAAAACACCTCTTCTCAGTTTTATTTCAGAACCAAACTACCGTCTGAACTGCTTTTAGCGAAGAACAACTTTGTAATAGATATTTGCTGTTGAAAACTTTACCCCAAATCTTAACAAAACCCATCTGAAAATCAGTATTTATAAAGCAAAATATTACATAGATGTTTAATTAGATTATATCATCAACCCTAAGTCCTTATACCCTTATTTCACGATTTTTTTATTTCAGTTTTATAAACCAAAGTGGTTCCACAGGAGCAAATTACTAGGTAGGGCTAAAATTATCTACAGTTTTCCATGTAAAACTCACCCTGTCCTGCATCTCACCTTGGAAAATACTCAGTTCAAACAAATGGAGACTGTGGAAGGGCTTCAAATTCTGAATGAAAATAGAAGCCAAACCTTGTAAAGCTAAATTACCCAGCTGCTGATTCTCCAAGCACAGTGGGCTTTATGAGCAGAACACTTTTAATCCATACTCCATCTGATGGCTTTTCTGCTGAGATATTTTGAAAGAAGTTACAGTCTGACACTGTTATGCCAGCAAAATTTTCATATTTATATAACTCTGGGCTAAACCAAAGAATAAGTACAAGTTGACCATTCAGTGCTTCAGCTATCATTGTTCCCATTAGCTAGAACATTCACACAATACAGTTTAGCCAGATTTTTTGGAAATCCAAAAGAAACTCCCAGGTAGTTCTTTTAATCTTCCTCTTTACAGTTAGCTAACCTAGCTGTGCCACCATCTGTCAAAACGTTTGTGTGCTGGTCCAGTTTGGCAGCTCTCAAAATATGGGTCTAATTTTCCCTTTTTAAAGACATTCTCCTAGGCTTCCTACATTTGTTTTCTCTTTCCTTTTCTTTATACCATTTTTACAGTACCATCCAGATGGTAAAGAAATGCTCGGCCCTATTTACATAAATACAGTTTCAGAGACCAGAGAGTTAGAGAACACATTTCAGGGAAAACAGTGAAGATAAACAGATTTCAGGTGAGTGCAATCAAACAATAGTGCAGCCTTTTCTCTTTTTTTTTTCCTTTTTTTTTAATATGCTCTACAAAAGAGTAATATACTAAATTATAGTATTATGCAAAATAAAAACTCCTAATACCTAACCCTTGAACCTGAAAACAATGAAAATTACCTTAGCAAAAAAGAAATATAAAAGCAGTAGGCTAGCACAGATCTGTGCATTTCCATTTATATTGATGCAGTCAGCCATTTGTCAGGTGAGAAACTAGGTTCCCTGTAGAATTGAGACCACAACATTAGGCACCAGGCAGATCCTTTGCTACTGTACACATCACCTGTTTATTCAACCCCATCCAGCACAGAAGAAATTCCCTAATTCATTGGTGTTTCACTTTGCACTCCCCACACAGTGCAAATTAAAAGAAAAGACAGAAGGCAGCGAGGATCCAGTATGTTCTACTGCCAAAATCAACTTTGGGTAACTTTGGGTCTTATAATTAGCCTCTCAGTGTGGAATATTTTAGGAGAACATGGCTCAAATTTATGCCTGGAATAGTTCCATTCATTTTCTGAGGGTCTAATTTAGCTCTTTTATTGTTTATGCTATTTCACACATTGCATATAGGTATCAGAATAAGTCAGAGACAAAATCATTGACTGCATTTACCTCGATCACTATGTATGTCCTAATTGAATCACAAGTAAAAATGATTGCATGAACTGAATTTATCCAAAATTGTTAGTCTGATTTCAAATCAGCATTGAGAGGAGAGGCAAGCCTACATTATTCTGACCAAACAATATAGCTTGATAGCTCATCTCAGTATCTAATGAAGTAATGTTTGCATAATGCATGAGTCCAATTTAGGAAAATTGAAACTGCTTTGCCTTAAAGATGGCCAGATGTTTACTGAGCATGTGATCAAGGGACAATTTCACCCAGAAAAATAAAGACCAAGACTGAGACAGACAAGTGATACAGAAGGAAATTTTTCATTTCCATTTGCAGTGGGGAAGACCAGCAAGCAGTTACTAAAATTAAGTAACAAGCGTTATTAGTTTAAAAAAAAAGCTTTTTTTATTACAATATCATAATTGTACGTAATACTTTATCACCACACAATAATCTCTATAAATTGAAATCCTAGGCTTGTACCTTTCTACAGTTCACAATTTCGACTGCTTTTTTATTCAACCCCAATCTGTAGGCTTTCTAGGTAATGAAAAAGCATCCTGTGCATGCTGCAGTAAATATACCTGAGGGAAATATATACCTGGAAAGCCATTTGAGAGCACAAAGCTGTCAGAGTGTGATATATGGAGTGTATGCAAGCAGATGGCAGTCATTTCTTTGTCTCAGTTAGCCAACACACTTTACCAAACACAAACTATCAGCCAAAGCCCACTATCCCCTGAGTTCACTAGCTACTGTTTCCAAGAATGATTTTGAGAGGCAAGGTCTGAAAACAGAGGTAACTTATTCTTATCGGATAAACAATAAAGGTTAAAAAAAAATCAGAAAATCTCTTGCACACATGTTCTTATCACAACTTTCTAGTCTGTTGAGATAAACATGTTCTGGGTAAAAATAAGATACATTAATCAACAGAAAATAGAGATAAAAGCTAGTACAGACAACTGAAGCACAAAAAGGTGCAATAGACAGGAAAAGTGACAAGTAGCTAGTTACCACTTGCAGAGGTTACCAGAAGCACAAGTTTTACAGAGCCACAACAGCCTTTCTTGAGCTTGTGCTTTTCCTTATTCAACATAATTATGAAATTTAGTTTTCAGGCTACTTCTTTTGAAGAATTCCATAATTTCTCTTGGGGAAAAGGACCAAGAGGTTTGAAACAGCATGGCTGTCTCATGAAATGTTCTGAAAATAGTAGCCAACCATTTTTGTTCTTTCTCCTCTGTTGCAGTTCCCTGTGATGTGTCACATTTGTTCTGTTTCTTGCATACAGTCTTCACAGGAACTTTTGGTAGAAGAAGAGTAATACTGAAGCAGATTACATGACAGTGTGTCTACATCAACATGATGAAGGGTCTGGATGACCAAGTGTTTCCTCTATTTTTCCAAATATATCTTCTTTCTAATAGTCAGTCTAAATTCCTTCCTTCAAACTTTGCTTTTTTTAAATCTCAAATCACAACAGGTACAAGAGCCTTATTAGTAGTATATATTTTTGTTAAGACCAAAATTCCTAAAGAAGAATACTTACCAAAAGTGCCAGGAATCATACAGATTTCTTCTAAATTTCTCATCGCACCTTAATCAAGAATTCACTATCTATGCAAGGAAAATATGAGTGGAGCTCAGACTGATGTAACTATTTAATAACACTGACATTTCTGTTAAGCCAGGCACTGTAAGAAAGAGCTCGACACCTTCATACCTTTGTAAACCTGGTGTAATTTTCATAAATCTGACTTGACAAATTGAGGGCCAGGTTCACAAAGGTATGAAAGCTATGTATTTAATACCTCATGTGACTAAGTTCCTTAAGTACTTTTGAAAATTCGTTCTCCTTGCAAAATATGTCAAAGCAATTGAGAGAAAGAAAGAATCATTTTTCCCTGCTTCCAAGTCTCCCAAGGAATGCATTTTCCTTGATAAGTTCTGAGCACAAACAACTAGCCCTGGGGTAAGCACAGAAGACATTCAGAAGGGAAGGCAGCAGTTTCTCTGGTTTAAGAATCTCATAACAGCCTTCAGAATTTAACCTCCTAGACCTCTAAATAGTTTCTGTATCTTAACTATTTAAAACTTAACACCCTCCCTCACTTAGTAAAATTATTATATTAGCATTAAAACATCTGTTTCTAGTTCTAATGCAGTGACTCCACTGTAGTATCTAAGATGTTTAACTAAAACGCATCGAAAGCTCTACAGCCAAAACTGCCTGCTTCTGTGTAGTACACAAAAAGCTAATAACAGTTCTAACAGCTTCCTCTCACCAAATTTCTTCAGCATTCCAGACGCATTTTAAGTGTAGAAAACAGCTAGCCCAACACAGCACAGTACATAGCATAACCACCTATATCTTAAAAGATAAGGAAAAGCAGACAGAAGAAGACTGAGGTGGAAATAACTTCGAGTAAGAAACCTACAAAACCAAGTAAACAATCTAGAATATCACTATTTTGACCTCATAAAAATTCTTTTTCCAGATCAAGAAAGTAATAAATCAAGACTACTTTGATTTAAAAAGAGGAAGATGTATGATGTTAGTAAAAACATGGAAGTGCTGGGATACAGATACAACCCTGCATGCTGTAGAAATTTAATTGCAGAAACCAAGCATTTGTATTATTCTTCAGTTCAGTGTAGTCATTCAGCAGAAATACCTTATCTGCACCAGAAAAAGCATGTCTGAGAGTTCTAAAGAGTCAGGGACAATATGTTCATTAAAAAAGCCTGAAGTGAAATGTAATACAATTCTCTAAACCTTATTTTTCAGCAATGAGACAATAAAGGAAATTATATCCAATTAGACTGATAATAAGCCCTCTTGTGGGAAAAAAAATTAAGGTATTTCGGTGCTTCATGGGTTTTATTCACTGCAATAAGGATGTGAAAAATGAAGAGTATTGTTCTGATATTTAAATGACATTGATGAACAGCATTTATTCTTTACCAACCAAAAAAAAAAACTTACAAAAAACTGAAGATGGTTCTGTGATGCAATAAGGGTTTATATGGGGTCACACATATATTGAGTTATTTCTTCCTACCTACAAGCACATTTATAATGTCACTGGAATTGCTCTATGGATACTGTGATGGCCAGGTCTATGTTTCCAGAAAGTTATACCATGAAGTCTTATAACAACTTGTCTTTAGTACTGCTCTATTACTTACACAACAAATCAGCAACATCCATTTGCTTCTTGGATAAAGCCATCACTGAAAGAACTAAGTAACCAAACTCTCAAAACCATGGTTTAAATCATGTCAACATGATTCAGGAATCCAATAAACAAGTCAACACAAAAGTAATTACCCTTTCGTGGAGCAATCATGGAAAGTTCAAATTCAAAACCAAAGTTGATAAACACTTGACCGCTCAAAAATGAAATTGATTTAAGCAAAGTGGTCATCAATTTACTCTAAAGTAAATCAATATCCTTTACAGCAATTTAGCCATAGTTTTTCTAAACTAACTTTCCCAAATGTTGGCAATAAAGAATGTGAAGCTAAGTAGGTCTGGACAGACAAAGAGGCCAACTGCAGTTTCTTTCTAAAGAAGCTGTGAGTACACTTACTCTAAAGCCTAAGACCTGCAGGCCCAAGAAATAGGTTACTGAAGTGGGAGAAATCAAGATTTAAAAACTGTGACCAGACTGGAAAGAAGCTTCTTAACATTCTTTGTGTGAAGGCTAATATATTCACTCAAAGGGGAAGTACCTGTTAGATATCATAACACCATTTAGTTGTGGAAAAAAACATTCAGCCTAGCTGCTCTTCAGATCCTTTTTCAATGCCCATTACTGAGCAGATGAGATGTTTAAAGTAAATTGCTCATAGCTCATACACCCTTTGAGACAACAATAAGGCTAAGTCCATCCATATTTGACAATATTTTTGAATTCTGATAATTTTATTTATTTATTTTTTTATTTTTATTTCTATTTATTGCAACACATCAAAGCACTCAAGCTTCATTGCAGAAAAATTAACATAATTCTAGTCCATCCCACTGCACCTCAAACAAGGGCAGCCTAGGCTCTTTATCCAAGTCTCTACCTGCTATGTCCTGTTTTAGTTACACAGAGTGGGGCTCTGGGGAAGTCAAAAGTAGAAGCTGACAAGGTGATATGTGAAAAAATCAATCCATGCTCATTTTTTCCCCTCCAGCTTCCTCCTTTCCAGCCTGCTTCACTTTTGAGATTAAATGAGCCTCTCACAAGCTCAATGGTGGAACACAAGTCACACATAGATTCAAGTTTCATTTTATTACTACTATCTCTCAGAAACATTTTCATAGTGAGGCAACGACTACCAGAGCTTAAAGCAACAACAGTGAGCCTGTATGTGAGGTGATTTTATCAGCAAAAAATCCATTAATCTTAAAAGTTTTCTATCACATCTTTTTTATCATGAGTGGTTCAAACTTAATGACAGTATATAAGCATGCTCAGGAAAAAAGAATACTGACTTGATCATAAACTAGCAAAATGTTTAAGCCTACAATTAGTATCTTAGTCCTTGTAAATAAACAGACCCACTCAAACTAAAATTCAGCCAAAGACATGAGTGTTCTCTTACATCACAGAGCAAAAAAGGAGCTTGTAAAATTTGCAGGGAAAACTACAAATACCCTGAGGCATTCAATTATTTTAGAGATTATCTGAACTCACCAACTGGAAAACTCATTCCTCAAAAATAACAGAAACCACCTCTATACACAATTGCCTTATAAATAGATTAGGTAAGAAAGTGAGATACAGTCAGAAAAACAAACTTCAAGTTAACAATGAACAGGGCATCAGCCTTGCACTCCAACAGTGTCTTGCACTATCTTGGGGATGATGCCCATAAGGGAAATACTTGGGGCTACACAGTGCGATGAAAAACAGATGAAATCTGGCTACAAAGTAGCTTTGCCTTATTATGGAAAGATTCACCAGGCTATGTTTCTGTAATTGCAGATGTTCTAATAATAATTTTAACCAACAAGTAAATAGACATGAAGACTAAAATTATGCAATAAATTCAGGCTTAATTATAAACTCTGAGTAGTATTTTAGACAAGTCTCCACATCAAGACTGTTCTTTTAAATGCCTATTGTGTCTAGTGGAAAAGCAAAACAAGCATGTGGGCACTTTGAAACTGAGGTTCAAAGAAGTCTACCAATACATTAAGGGGTAAAATAGAGTAAAAATTGCTTTTATTTTACAACACTTAACTGAACAAGAGGGAAATACAGTGCCCATATAGATATATGACATAGACTAGAGAGCGGACACAATAAAATGCAGTGATGAAATACATAAAAGAAACACTATGAATTGCCCTTTAGGAACACCTGAGAATAAAGAGATGAGCATATATCCAGCAGATAACCAATTACTATTTTTATGAACAAGTAAGTACAGTTTATAAGCTTGCTTCTCATGCTGTCTCTTCAACATACTTTCTGTACAGCTGTGTTAAAATGAGATTCCAGTTGCAAAAACCACATAGGTGTCAAACTCTTCCTTCACCAGCAATTTGTGCTGCAGCCTCAGATTCTCATAGCTGCTCAGTTAACACTGTATGCGTGAGCACACAAACACTCAGCCTTTGATGCCATTGACATTTAACTGTCTGTGTAAACTCAGTGTGCTTACATTTCTGTCTCACAAAACTACTTCTAAGGGATTTTTTTTCCCCAGCAGTTATGTCTAGTTCCCAGTATGAGTACTGGTGTCTCTTCTTTCTCTGTTCCTTTATACACAAGACAGTACTGCTTATCTGCAGAAAACCAGGCTACAGTAAGCCACGTTAAGACTAAGCTTTATAAGGCAGCTTATAAACCTTCACAGTTCTTGACAAGAACTGGATGGTTGACAAAAAAATGGATCAGGGATTTTAATGTAAAATCATGTTTCCTGGACAACAGTTTGAATGGGAAGTATGACACCTAGAAATGAAAAATGAGTGATATGGAATTCCTACACCTGTTTTACAACATAAAGTAGGGGGAAAAAATAAAATCAAGATTGCAAATTATTTTTGAATTTAAAAAAAAAACCTCAAACCAACATTAAAAAGGAAAACATTCAGAAGACCCCTAACAGCAGTGGAAGCATGTTCATTGTGATTACAGATATAACAAAGCTTTTAAATACACAAGAGGTTGAAATAAAATCTTGCATGCTACAACTCAAGGTCTCTAATGACACCATCACTTCGAACGACCTCCTAGTATCACTCAGTTCATAATTCAGCCTGGTTTTGCTTCTTTATTCTTACACAATCCCTATTTTTTAATATTAGGATTTTTTAAACCATGCCCCAAAGAAATCTTCTCTGTAACAAAGAGCACCATTGTCTATCCAGAAAACAAGTTTCTGTTGTCATCATAAAGGTATTATAATGATGAGTCTCTAATAGAAGAGCAACTACATTACTGTCTCACAATCACTCCTGGGGTTTCTTTCTGGAAATCTTGAGGTTTAAAATGGACATTTTTGAGAGTAACTAGAAAATGAATCACTGATCAGACTTTCAAGGGAAGTGGCAAAAAGTCTGGAATGTAGGGTTAGCCATATATTCCTGTGGATTATGCCATCTTTGTCACTGAACACTATCTCTCCCTTGACTTGACGCCTTTTTGAAGGGATCCCTAACATTCCTTGCCCTTCCAGTCTTAGTCTAAGAGGATTCATTTTTCCTTAGGTCCACAAGTATTCACATACAGTTCACTTGAGATTACCTTTGCTACACATAGGTGTCTCATAGTAACTTTTTCCGGACTGTTAAAGAGAGAGATATTAATATTCATACGCAAATCTAATTATAATTAAAACAGTTACTGAAAAGCTTTACTCTACAAAAAAGGCTTGAAGATTCAGCTGAACATCCATTGAAGAAATATCTTAAAGAAATATCTTTATTTCCTAAGTTTCACTCACTAGATGAAAATCACTGACGAAAACTGATCAGAAAATATACCTGCAGAGTTTGATCTCTAGAGAAGCTCCACATGATTTTCCCTCAGAAGTGCTGCAGATTAAGAACATGTAATTGAGCCAAAGTCTAAGTTTGAAACTACACAGCAGGGAAGTTCGCCTTGTACGTGTTGATGATCTCACTCTTGAAGTAAAAGAGATGGAAATCAATGTAATCATCTTTCTTTTTGCTCAATCAACCACCACGTTACTGAGTTACCTTGGCAGAATAGCTCAACTTTTAATAATAATTTAGGGGAGAAAAGCCAAAAGTTCCTGATCTGATGAGCAATATAGCAGACGAATATTTGAGCAAGAATCCTTTTTTTTTTTTTTTTTTTTTAATCTCCTGAAATGGGATTTTCATGCACATTCCTCTCCCTTTTAAAGTTCAGTTCTATGGCAGGTATCAGATTGAAGATGGTTCCTTCCTTCCTCTTCCTCTGACACAGGTAATTTCCACCTGTTTGTGTACCCGTGCTTTAGCAGTGCTTTCTACATGAAAAACTGCTTACTTAAAAATAAATAAATTATGTTTTAAATTATTATTATTATTTTTTCCAAAAAGTGCTTGATTTTTCCTTCTAGTAGACTACCACAGGGCTACTGAATACTGTAGCCAAACAGTTGAAATAAAAGAAATGGAAAGAAAATCTCCTCAATCAGTTCTGCCACTGGAGAGACAAATCATCGTACAGCACAATAACTTGCAGGTTTGTGAGGAGGACTTCCCTTCTTCAATGTAAGTTTGAGACTTCAAGTTCATTTCTGCTCTCTATCTAAGTCTGGACAACCTTCAAAGCAACAGAGCTTCTGGACAAAAGTTTGCTGCATTTGAGTGCCTAATTAATCTCCTATATTGATAATTAGGTTTAAGAACAGAAGTAAAACTCAGAAGTATTAAGCTAGTTCAGATTCCGTTTCAGTGGGACATACTGCCCACAAACACAATCTGAAATAAGTTCCACTTCTATTCAAAAGTTTAAGCATAGCTTTAAGCAGATTTGAGTCCTGAAGATATCAGATACTTACATTTTAGATTTCATATTTATCATTCTGCCCCTACAGTTACATGTCATTTTTTCAGATGTAAGCAAGAAATATTGCAATGCTATACACTAATTAACTCTCCTAATAAGACCATCTACTATGAAAGAGATACAGTATACATCTTTAAAATCGATATTTGGGTGCATCTTTCTATCTTGGTGCTATAGGATATAGTTCAAGATACACAAACTTAATGGATAATTACGACTGTGCCATAATCTTCCAAGAATCACTGGTTGCTTCTATTATTTTTGTCTTACCTGATTTTGTTCTACCTGAAGTGATCCTGATCAAATATTTCCTTATTATTTCACATACATTTCTGGCACCACAAAATCCTACTTACAAGCTAGTTCAGAGAGGCAAAGAGCAAAAATACATTAAGAAGTAAGCATCCTCACCATTTTCCCCATTGTTTTTGAACAGAGTTCTTATTCTAGAGTAAATGCAAGGCAGGGAACCTTCCAATAACTCATTTCCTGCAGAAGTCATTATGGTAGGCCATCAAAGAAGGGCAAGATAATTATCTATTTATTAGTTCAAGAACTGAGCAGGTACTCCCACTGCTTGACATTCAGTGCTTCACGTGAAATACGACAAACCCATTTCACAGTCTTTGAATATGATGACAAGTTGTTCAGAGCACACAATTTGTTCTGGGTTTACTTACCAGATTTTCCATTGCCAGGATGCACAGGAGTCGTCCCTGACCACCTAATATTTGACATGCTACAATGACTTACCTTCTTCCATGTTTATAGGCAAAACCAAAAGAGTAAGGCTGAATGACCACCTTTCAAGCTCAAGAGCTTTTCTTGCAAAACCACAAAACATATACGCAGTGCATTCATTCAATTCTTATATGAACATTGCACATGGCAGCCCTTGAATGTCATTGTAGAAAAGAAAAATACATTGCTTTGAAGAGATTATTTTGAGAGCTGTAAGTACAGTAAGATACTAACTGGTCCTCCATTTCCAAGTTGTGTTAAGAAAAAAATCAACCGTATTTACTAAAACAAATAATACACTGAATTCAAATTTGAAAGTTCTGCAAGCAGCCACAGTTACCCATAACCCCCCATAGCTACATAAATCAGGTTGCTTTCTAAATCTGAATGCGTTGCTGCAGAACTGAGGAATGACCTGGAGTTAAGACCACAACTCACCAACCACAGGTTTCACTAGGTTTACTACTGTCACACTATCACACTCTTTCAGTTTCTCCTGCCTTTACACATGCAGTGCAGCTATGCATAACTTCTTCAAAATTATACTTTAGGGTTCAAGACTGCTGGTAACTCAATGAAAGAAAAGTGACCACTTAAGAGATGATGAATTTCAAATAAATATACTGTTATTAAGCGATGACTTTCATGAACTCCACATTATGAAGCTATTCATAATATAATAAATTACATAATAAGTATATTCAACTGTCTCTTGAACAACAACTCAAGAACTTCCTTGACAGTTGCTTCACTTCATACTTATTTTCCCCCAAGATAGCTATTTTACCATTGAAGATCTACCAGCATTTTGTGATAGACAACACAGAGTATAATACTGCTTATAGGTTTGTTCTTCTCTTGATGAGACACAAAAGAGAAAAACAGAATTATAGCTGAAAACAGAACTAAAGCAGAATCAAAACAACTTATCTCAGTGGTATTTATTGTCTTTTACAAAAGCTAGTATTGATGGAAGATCAGCAGAGCAGATAAAAATCTTTGTTAGCAAGTCACTTACCATATTTATTGATGATACAGGACCAATGCTGTTGACGTAAATGTCAACATCAATAACTGTTGGTTTTACTGTGGAGAAAAAAAAAATATTATTTTGCAGACAGTGCAAGTAATCACTTTAAATACTTTCTTGCCCAAAAAGCAAAAGGTGGGGTTTTTTTAGGTACAACTACTGAGAAATATGGATTATGTATTTTTCAGGAAGATAAAGTTCTTTTCCTTCTACCCAACAACAAAAAAATGACATAAATTAAAACCTGTATCACTTTATCATCATGATCCTCATTTATCTCAGCAGTAATTTGCTAAAGAACCTTTCAGTGCTAAGCACAGTAGCTCAAAGTCAAAACCTAAGATGACTGACATGAAACTAGAAATAACGCAGCACATTCCTTTTTCTCTTAGTCTCAACACACAGGTTCTTTAGCCTGTTTGTTCCACACTGAAAAAATCTTTCCAGACTTTTGCATCTCATCTCTCAGCCCTGAAATCATCCTAACTTAGAGTAAAATCTCTATGAAATCTGATTAGCTAAACCTAAGCAACTCTTCTCCTTTCAATTTAGACTCATTCCCTTCAGTCCACGTTGCCTTTGCACTCACTCATCCGAAGGCTTTTGAATTTGATTTGGTTTAGTCAATGCACGTTTCTCACAAGGTCTTCTGTGTTTTCAGACTTCTAGTATTTAATAAGCCAAGACAAGCTCTGTACCTTTTCCTTTTGCTGAGGTCATTAGGATTAATCTTTCTTTTAGCATCTTTGGTGTCAGTGTACCTCCTGCGCATTATTCAGATAGCTGTTATTGGTGACACAACCTAATCCTAAATTAATGCCACTCTTACACTGAAAGGCACGTTCATTTTTTTTACTTATGCTGCCCTTTTTCTAACCCCACAGAGTATACATTAGGCTCTAAATAGAGATCTAAATTGGAGATTTACTTTCTCCAGGATTAACTGACTCAAAACTAAGTATAAAGTGTAAATGTTCTTCTAACCCGCACAGTCAGAATTGATGCAAACTTGGCCCTACTAGGCCAACAGCTTCTGTCAGACACCTGTGTTTCCCATAAAAGCACCTTTTCCTCTCCATGGTTTTCAAAAATCTCCAGAAAGAATTCAAACCACTGAAGTTTGGGAACTATGTTGAACTTGGACTTTTTTACACCTAACCCCTAAGACCCCTAGAATGAGGAAATGCAGGTACATCACTTAAAACTCAGAAAGCTTTCCTCTGGGAAACTACTGAGCAGGGAAGTGAGGAACAGTTAAATTCTGTGGTTTGTGGGAAGTTTATCTCTGGTAAGTAAAAGTCAATTCGTCTAAAGCCATCCAGCACAAAGCTAAAGACAGACAAGAATGTTCACATGTAAAGATAAATATTTTTTGCTTGCATCCTCCAAATTTCAGAATAATGAGATGCCAAGTAGTTTCAAAGTACTTGAAAAATCAAATGGTTCTAAAAAAAGTAGGCATGCTGGATTGTCATGTAAGACTTTGTATGCACGTATCATTAAGAAGATTATATCCCATGTTGCAAAAAACAGATGTGAAACTGGGTACAAATAGTGGTTAAAGATGATAATAATTCTCTCTATTTTATTGACTAACACATACTTCTTTGACTGCATATGGTCAGAACATCCAGGATTATTTAAGGTTGTGGTTTCAAACTGTCTGAAGTACTGGCTGATAAACTCAGATCTTCCCTGAAGCAAAGGAAAATTTGAACTCAGCTGAACAAGCTCAGCTGATTAAAGCAACTCTAATTGTTCCCAGCTAATAACTAAATAGGAGTCTAGCGGATTCTGGTAATGAGACTTGCCTCAAAATGCAGTGTTAAATGTCATTACATAGGAATTGGTAATAGTGGGGAACTACAGCTAGCTCTTTCACAGAGATAGAATACATGGAATAAAGAGCTCTAATCTTTCTAGGGTTTATGCACCTATCTAGCTGGAAGTTAAATGCTGAGGGGTTCTGGTGAATGTTAATGGCACTAGACTTAGTGATGCAAATTGGCACGCACTTGAATCTTGGCAGGATCAGGGACAAAATTCAGGACCAGAATGCAGTGCTTGGAATCAGTTTTTGTTTAATCATTGCAGTTAAATACATAAATAGATTATGAGATGATGATTTTTCCTGAATGTGCCAGGCCAAATTCTCTTATTGTACAAAAAAAAAAAAAATAATAAAAAAAATAAAATAAAAAAAAAATTAAGCACTGCTTGTTAATGCTAAAGAGAATTTTATCTTACTCACAGTAAAGGTCTAATCTTGAAACAGAAGAAAACTAAGAAACAGTTGTTTTTTCTGTCAAATTAAATCAGCATCTAGCCTCAGACATTCATAGTGAAATTCCATTTGAAACTAAATTAAAAAATAAATAGAGGTAAACTATTATACTACTACTACTACAAAAAAAAAACACTGAAAGTTTCTTTGAATTATTTTATTCTGCTTTCCTAGGCAGAGGTCAAAAATACAATTGTAATTTGATTGTATGGTAAATACACATTCAGATTTTGAAAGAAGATACAAAGGAGTATAGTTCTTGTTGCATATGGTCTTTCATGGATATAAATAGATATAAACTGGGAGGATCATCAGGTATAAATATTAGATTTGTTATCATAAGATTTTAATTCAAAATACTAACCATAATGAGGCAAAGATTTTAAGATTACTTCCTCCTAAATGCATTATGAAAAATAAAATAACTGACTCTTAAAGTTATCGGGTCTTATTAGAAAAAACTCACCCTCTAAAAATCTTCAAAATAAACTGAGCTTCATAGAAAGACATAAATAGCTACATTACCAGGGAGACTGGACCTGATGACCCACTGTGTTCCCTTTCAACCTCACCCCTTCTATGATTCTGCAATTTCCATGCCTGCTCAGTTTTTCTGTATACTACATGAATTTGTGACTGCTCAGTTCATGAAGGAATTCAAGCCACACATGGAATTGTTGAGCTGCAGATGGAGCTTTTTTTCATGCACTAGAAAAATCCTCACAGTGTTGTTGATTGAAAACAAAAGTGTTAATACCTCGGTAAAAGTTGGCAAAAAAATTACAAATAGATAGTCAGCTCCAGTAACGTTTTGATATTGGCATACACCCAAGATAGTTCTAAAGAGCTGTCAGAAACTTAGAAAAATTACTGGCAGAACCATGTAAATACAACATGCAGGAGAGCAATTAAAGGTTGTTAACGAATGTGCTAACCTTCTCAAAGTTCTTTGAAATAGTCTTTAATATATGGCAGTAACTTTCCCTAAAAGAAAATATAAACATATCCAGCTAATTGCAGTGTTATGCTGCTACACAGTGCTATCTAAGGTAAGCTAACTGCTTATTACCGTCATCTAATCTTTAAACCTGTTGGTTTTGATTGGGGAGTGGATTTATAAAGCCAACAAAACTAAGGTCATCTGATCCAAATGTCCTGGCTTTGAGACAGGCAGTGTTAATACACCAGTCAGCCTTGGAAGTATCACGTCGCAAAGGCACTACTGAATGAAAGCTGCTTACAAACTTTAGACAGTTCAAAACACATTTGGCCACAGGAGTCAGGAGTTCAACACTGCTTGCAAAGCTCACATAAGAAGACAGGTGAACACCTAGATAGTTAGGGTAAAGCAAGGTCAGGTATGTCTGGACAACAAGACACAGAAATGCTCAGAACAATGCCCTCATCATAAATACACATGCAGGACAACTGTAGGATTTGTTTAGTCCTGCTTTATAGATTTACACTGGTGAAATAAACAGTACCTGAGCTTGAATCTCATTAAATTCCATTAAGTCTTTGCTCTTGGACATAGGTAAGTTGATCATGTAAGTAAAAAACTTGACAGATAAATCAGGAGAATTTTAAAAGACTCCTGAGAAAACCAAAACAATTTCATGTCATGCAGGGAAAAAATGTGCAATAAGTTTGGTCATTTTGTTATGCTTATTTAGTACTCTAAATTATCATGTCCTTTTAAAATATCTTTTAATTTTTGATAGATCTCCACTATTCAGAATTGATGCTTATTTAATGAATGAAACCACTTTGCTTCCTTCAGAAAGCTTCCTCCACATTTGAAGTCTGTCCAAATAGCATTCATGTTCCTGCACAAGTCATAAATATTCAGAAATATTTTTAAAATTTTAATATTGAGAAATATTTTTTAGAAGCTCAATTAAACATAGTACATCTAACCGAGCTCTCATAAATTTTAAAATAAAATGAAAATTATGTTTTTCTGAGAGTTAACCTCAACAGATTTATACTGGTTTTATGCAAAACAGCAGTAGTAAAAACATTATGGATCAATACACACATATTTATAGAAGTAAAGCAATTAGCACTAGATTTTTTAGAAGGCACACAACCACATAGCAAACACAGTGCTATCTCTGTTTCAGAACTACACAACCACTTAAACTCTGCCCAAGTTCCACAAGACTTCTGAGTGCAAAAGACTAACAGGATTGGCTCTACAATAATGAGATATTTTTTGAAATTACCCTATAATGATATTTTACATTATCTCATTAGCACATAAATTGCTAATTTTAAATTGGGATAAAGCTCTAATAAATCATTACACAGTTATCAGTAACTGTAATAGTAGTGACTGTAGTGTTAATTTTTACTTTGCATAAGTGATTACGACTATTATTATTTTTCTACATGTCCTTACAGGCGATATCTATTTACCTAGTTATTCGTGTAAAACAAACTGCTGTGCTAACAAGTCAGTTCTCAAGGCTAACTATTTTCAGATGAAATACCTCTAATTTACAACAGATTACTACATTTGAAGAAAGACATGGTAACAAGAAGTGTTGAGTCACCATCCCTGGAGTATTTAAAAGATGTGTAGATGTGGCACTTAAGGACATGGTTTAGTGGTGGACTTCAGAGTGTTAGCTTAATGTTTAGACTCAAAGATCTTGAGTGTCTTTTCCAACCTAAATGATTCTGTGATTCTATTCTATGATGCAATGAAGATCATAGAATCATACAATCAGCTGGGTTGGAAAGGACCTCTGAGATCATCAAGTCCAACCCTTGACCCACTACCACTGTGGTTGTTAGACTATGGGTCTAAGTGCCACATCCAGTCTCATTTTAAAAACCTCCAGGGATGGAGAGATATCAGTGAGGAAAATTAAAAACCCTCATTCTTCCTGCATGGAAGAGAATGGACTTGAAAACATATAGAGGTCAAAGTCCTCCACTTTCTACAGACAAAGAAACCCTGACAGAACTGACATCAGTATGTTTAGCTTCAAACTATCAAAATGGGATGAAAATGAAAATCGAAAAGATAATAAAAAATTGGGTGCAGACTTGAAAGAAAGTTCAGATAACAGCAATAGCAGGATGAGTCCTCCAAAAAGGGCATTTTTTTCCCATGCCAGGTTTCGTTGTCATTTTGTCCGGGAGTGTGAATGGCAGTGTGCACATAAATGGCTCCCTCAATTAACTATGAATCATTTTTTATCTGCATTTCCCACCATCACTATCAATCAACCTTCAGCACTTTCATCTTTCATTTACCTTTTCCTAATGCACAAGCTGCAGTTTTTCCAGTATTATGTTGGGGAATGAAAACTGTAAATCTTAATGGCTAGGCTTATTTTTCAGTCAATCCCTATAGTTTCCCTTTTTGTTTTATTTATATTCGTTGGAGGGGGGAGTTCCTATGTGATGTCATAAGACTGAACAATAACAGAATCTCTTCCTGCAAAGTTTAGCAAGCTAGCAACCAAGGTCTGGATAAACAATAACAGTCATAAAAAAACTATACAGTTGCAAAAAATGAGCAAAAATATTTAAAATAATAAGTGCAGAAAGTTTTCCCTATTTCAAGATGGCAGAATAATTAGTTTGCGGCACAACCTCAAAATAACACTGTACATCTGTCCAGTTTACAAATACTTACTCAGAAACCTCTTTAATGCCAGCATAGTCTGGGTAATCAGAGGAGGAAGGAGAGAGGACAGAAGAAAAGAATTTTCTTATGTAATTAGGATCTCAGACTTTCCCTGACTCTTACTTAACTTCCAAGTCATGGCATTCTGGAAGCCTGTATCCTATACTTCCAACCTCCTCTCAGATTTCTTTGGTGTAGAAAAGAAGAGAGAATAAGAACTAATAGCTGCTACATATAGCTTTGGGTCTGACAGTTTGGATTAAGAGTTTGGCAAACATTAACTGTCAACCAAACTCCCCTGCCTACAATGTCATTCAAGAAGAATATTCCATCTGACTTTGTATCAAGTAATTTCAGCAAGTAATCACTGATAGGAAATAAAACTCTAAATAAGAGTGTGTAAATTAATTATTTACGTTCACAAAGAGAAGGCTGTGTTTTAAGGGACTTGGCTGTTAAGTACTCGGGTAAAAAGCTTCTTTCTCCAACACTAAACCAGTACCTCTCTGTCAGCCCAACAGATTACACACAAGATACAAGTATCACATACATACAAGTACTTCACTAGAAATTAGACAAATGAGCATTTTTATATGCAAGGAATTGTATTACTTGAGTTAAATTATGAGAGTAGTTTCAGAAAAACAGCATTTGAATACTAAAATATTTCTATATATTGACATACTGTAAGCTGAAAATTAAAGTGTTGCTTTCCAGCATTTGATTTAAATCAGGTGTTCTAAAAAAAAGGGGGGAAAAAAAAAAACAGACACAAAAACCTATTAAATAATAGTAAAAGTTAAATTAGGTTGCTTGCTGATTTGGGGTTTTTTAAGTAGAAACATCAAATTGGAGGTATTTAGACTCATTGCACTGGACTAAAATTTCTCTACTTATTCTTTTAGTATGACACATTGAAAGATTTACCTGAGAGAAGTATGAATAAAAAGTAGGGTGTTTCCCCTGACAGCTGAAAAGCTGTGAACTAAAGCAGGTCACAAAGCCAAGTCAGAAATTCATCTCTGCTCACTTCCACAGTTAAACGATTAGAAAAGAAGAACATAGGCAGGAAAAACTCACTGTCAGAATCCTGTCCCAATCAGAGCTGTTCTCAAGCCAGATTTTGAAAGAGCCTATGTTTGATGCACTGTACTGGCACCAAACGAGGACTACGTGTAACCAACCTACTTATTTATGTATTATTTTGAAACTCAAGTATAGATCACAAAAACATAAATCTGGGGTTTTGGAGTGTTCACGGAGTAATTTACCCCACACTTGCTAACCTTGCTATTAATATTCTAGAAAATGTTCACGACAAAGTCTGCAGAAGAAAGAGTCAATTACTAAAGATGCTGGAGAATTAGAACTCCTGCAGACAATCAAGAAATCCCTTCTATCCTCCCACATAGAACAGCAATCACTCTCATTTTCATTGAATAGCAATGCTTTCCTCAAGAATATTCTTCTTCCTGCATAGGTGTGCTTATACATAATGCATGGGAAATGACTGGCACTAAAATAGTCCATATTTACTGTCTTACTCATGGAAATGGAGAGTTAATGGATTTCTAGTTTGGTGGCTGAATCAGAATAAAAGTTTTCTGAAATGAAGGCAATCCACTTCATACCCCTCACTCCCTACCTCTCCCCCCCGCCCCAGGAAAAAAAAAAAAAAAAAAAAAAAAAGAAGATAAGAAAAAGGAAAAGAAATATCAATGAAAACAATGAAAGCATTTCTGATTTTTTTGTTATGATCTTTTTCAGCTCCTGAGCTCTCACTATATTCAGTCCTATTTCCAAACTAAGTCTTAGCCACAGCATTTTAGGTCCTCAACAATGGGCTATTCAAGTTTATTCTTCCATATAAACCTAAATTAGACTAATAACCACAGTCTTCTACAGTGCCCAGTACTGCAGAATTTGAATCCAAGCCTACAGCTTTCCTTTCCTGGGTGCTGTAATAATACAAACAGAATTTACTCACTCTCTCTTTCCCATGCACTGCCTTTAAGACCTAGTTAGCTCTTTAAAGACGACTGTCTATAATCAATCCTGAAGTGATGAATGTCCCTCTCACTACTTCATATTATAAGATGCCTGACACTGTCTCTTGTAGACCAGCACAAAAGAAGACTTACAACAGAAAGTAGTAATTTGACCTGGTATGACAGTTTACAGCTTTTTCTGCACTATAATCTGGGAAATATTTTGATCTGTCAGGCAATAAGAAACCCTCTGTCACCACATATGGGGAAACCTAGCTGGAGCTAATTTAAAGAGCATCAGGTGTGGCAATCAGCAGCTAGCAAAAATAACTTGACAGCCTCTGTGGTAATAGCCTGTGGTGCACTTCAGGGTTCTTTTCTATGTGGCATGCTAGGAAAGCAGGTCAGACAGAAGGAAGGTTATGGTACTGCTTCAGAACTCAAGATTTTTCAATAGGATTTGCTTGAAAAAGAACATCTCCTTTTAAAATCAACAGAATAAAAGTTTTGCACACTCACCCAACAGATTTGCTTCTTGCATACACTGAGAAACCGGTTAAATTAGTTACAGAGAAAACTGTAACCTGCCTTAAAAGAGAGCCACTGTTAAATGCTACCAAGCCAGCACAGTAAAGCACATCAGAGAGAAATCAGTCTTCAGTGTTTGCTGATACAAATAAGCCCATCTATTTCTACCAGATACACTTATGAAAAACTACTTAGGGTACTGAGAGCTGCACAGCAGTTTCTGAGACTGTTCTCATCTTCAGAAATATGGCTAATGGTTATAAAGATATTCAGGGAGCAAGGAAAACCAGCTTGATCATCAAGACAGCTAGAAGTGGTGCAATCAGAATATTACATATTTCAAAGTGAATTTATTTGGGCTTATAAATAAACAATAAATACAGGGTACCACCAGAGGCTATAGGGATCAAATTATTTTAGTGGATCCAAGAGGAAACCATGAGTTAATGCAGGAAAATAGAGAAAAAAAAAGTAAGGAAAAGCAGGCATTAGTGGTGAAAGCACCTCAGAACACAAGCTGACAAAGTTTTCTTCAACATGTGCAGTTCAGAGCCTTCCTTAATGTAATGATACATTTGAGAAACAGAAGATGCAAACATGCAATACAAATTACTTTACTACTCTGCAGTTCTAAGCCTAATCTTGGGTAAGACTTTTTTCCTCACACGACTAATGGCACATTTTGGAAACCTCTCACATACTAATCTTTTTGATGGGTAAGGTGACTTTCACAATGAAATAAAAAATAGCATATTCCACATGTAAGCTCACTCAGGGAACGTGACTGGCAAACCTTTCACTTTGTTTCACTGTTACAAATTTTCTATTTCAGGTAACTTATATTCCATAGGAAGTTAAGGTTGAAACAATGTAGGGTTCTGAAAGTAGGTTTTATTTTCCAGAACTCCATTGTGGACTAAGCTGTCCATTAAGGAAGGTGAAAAGGACAGTTTCATTAAAGTAAACTGACTTTGAAGGAAATATGTTTTGTTATGTGGCATTTAATTTACCTGTGTTTTGCTTCATTAATGAGTTTTCTTTTGTTTGGTCGGTTTTGTTTGCTTGTGCACTCTTTTTTCATTGGAACTTTAATTTTAAATCAATCAAAAAAGAGCAATGACAAAAATCTGATTTATCAATAGAACCTAAATGAGACTGAGGTTTTTTTAGCTGTAATTATCATCATTCTATTGTGTGCTCTGTTGGTTTGCCTAATATTTCTAATATTTTTATTTTATTAATAATAAGGAAGTAAAATTTCAGAGGCAGAACTTGGTCCTACTAAATGGGACTTAGGACTTAAATCAATGTGGCATGTAGGAAAAAATATGTTTGCAGCATAGCAAGCTTAGAAAATTATGCATATCCTTTGGACAGGTCTTCACTTCAAAGCACTCTGGAACAAAATACAGAATACCTGCCTGTGGAAGAAATGTTAAGACCTTTACAGTTCTGAATGGGTTTAGTTGTTATCTGGGATTGGTGCCTTTTATACCATGCAACAGACCTGAGATCCTCAGATCTATAATTGTAGTTGGTAAAAAAACAAAACAAAACAAAAACAAACAGTGAAAAAGATGCTTTACATGATAAAACACTTTTATTTTTGATCTAATCAGGTATTAGCTGTTCAGTATGAGGTGCTTTCTTTTATTTCCTTTCTTTCTTTTTTTTTTTTTTTTTTTTTGGTTCCAAAAGACTTGCATTTTTTGTGGTATAATGGAAACCTGCCAGGTGACACCAATAAAATGAAAACCCTCACAAAGCATGATATTTATGGAGACAAGAACTCTGCCAAGTGTGTGGCCACAGGGGATGAAGTCAGGCATTCCCCTGCTGGTAGAACACTGCTTTGTTTCCGAAGATCAAAGGCTCCTTTTAGCTAGACAGGTCCTATTAAGGTAGCACATTGATAATAGCCTTCACAGGTTAACTGTTTTGCCTAATATTTAGGTTGTTCAATCCACTCTCTAAAAATCCTGGCTTGGAACCTTGCAGGTGATGCCTGAACTGCTGAGTGTAGATCGTGCACATGATCTGAGCAATAGTCATTTACATGAAAACTGAGGTCAAGTATAGGCCAACATGAGAAAAAAAGAAGAGAGTAAGTCCTGGCCTAGCAGTGACATACACACTCTTTACACTGGTTTAGATGTTCTTGGGTAAGGGAGGAGGAAAGAGAGTAGCTAAGTGTGCACAGGAGCTTATTCAATGATGGCTGTACTGCTGGGCTGGAGGTGATTGCTGCAGAAGTCGATGGCAAGTGGGCACTCAGAATGTGCCTGTACAGTACCAGGTAGTACCTGGACATATCTGAGCTAGCCAAAACATCAGCAGCCCTGGGAAGGATGAAAAACCACAGCAAAGTCACTGCCTAGGCCAGCATGCACTGCAGTACGTTCTATTTGCCACAGTCTTCTCCTTCTTTCCATGGCCTTTGGTTTGCAAAAGTGTGTTCCCAAGTGATCTAAAAACAACAATTCTAACCTTTGAAAGCACAAAGAAGTCAGTATTTCCCAGGCTTTTCTGACTGCATTCAGGACAACAGTCATTTCTTCAGGACCATTGCTAAAACTGTCCACTGTCAGAAATAGTGGCTTTGAAATAAAGGATTTGAAAACTGAGGAAGTGCAGTGTGGTATGAAATGGTGAGTGCCACTGTCCTGTGGGATAGCTGATTTGCTTCCAGGCAGCACCTGGAAGTAAATGTAAAGGCTCTAAGGATTAGCTGACTGCATGTTAGTCCTAGATTTAACCTTCAGTGTCTCTTATTGACTGTATTTCTGCTTGATTCTGAGAATTACTTCTCTCTTCTTCCACTATTTCTTTCCATCCTTCCTATAAATTTCAAAACATGAATTTTCTTGTCATATGTCTATTGTTACCTGGTTCACTACTTTTTTTCCTGGTCTCTAACTGATACGTATTATGCTCTAATTTATTTATATTAATACTGGGACCTTCAGGGCAGGAACACAGTTCAGTTGCCAGGACACGTCAACTATCCTGTTTGGAGGATAACCATCTCCCAGAGGGAAAGGAAGATCACCTGTGTGTGAGGCACCAGCCAGCAATTCAGGGAAGTCAGATGTGATGCCTGATTCTCTAGTATTCCCCTTGTGTTCTCCTTGCCAAATGCAACAGCTTCCCAACTTCAAAATGGCAATGTTATTTATCTGCATCACATGTAGGAGAGGTGAAAAGAGGAACCAGGGAAGAAAGCAGAGGTGAACTAACTTCTCGAGCATATGAAGAACAGTCAGCTCAAGTTCTGAAATAGCCAGATTGCAATCAAAGAGAAAAATAGCCTAGGACCAAGACACTTGATAGAAATAGATGTAGCTGAGAACTGTAAAATCTCTGTCTGATATGATATGTATAATTTAACTCCTTTCTCTAAAACAGGATTTACAAAGTCTTGTGGAGAGACAAAAGGAATTATTTTGATAACAATGACTTTCCAGTGCTGTAAGATATGTCTGACCTCCACTGATTTTATGGCAACTGACATGGGGACTTTGAATGATTACTTTGCCCCACATAGGCATAATGTAATTTACTCTGCTTTAAGTCAGTGATCTGAGGACAGGGTGTACAAAATAAATAAAAAATTCTGTCTGAGACTGTCTTCTAGATGTTGAGATGGGTGGGAAAGTGCATTAAAGCATTTCTCCATCAGATATTAAAGATCAGTTGAATCCAGTATGACAAACTAAGTAAAGAAATAAATGTCACTTTTTGATAAAAACAGACACATGTATCAAACATAATTCTGTAAATACTATGGAAAAATCAAATTAATGGCTATGAAAAAGAACCAAACTGACACTTTCTTTCATACCAAGTTTTTTTTTCTGCAACTGTTGTATTACTGTGTAGCTACAGTAATGGTGAATGCCTATAGATGGCTCTTACTTCCCTTTAAACCGATCCAAAGGGATCCTCTAGAAAGTGTATCAATACATGTGCTATCAGCTAACAACATTTTCACTTATAATCAGTGGCAGGAATTTTCCCTCTAACTTTTGCAAAAATTTAGGAAAAGCAAATTATATTATGTGATTGTTTTGAGTACTGCCCATTCTCAGTGCATTCTGAAGTACATGCAAGGTGCAGAAAATATAAATGACAAATGCTCTCTGATTTCTGTCATACAAACTTGCTGTGAACAAGTTGAGCAGCAGTTGTGCTACAGCCATTTTGCAAACCAGGCAAACAGGGCACAACTAAAAAAGGTGAAGCATTAAAAACAAACAAACAAACACAAACAAACAAAACAAACAAACAAAAACCCAACCCAAAAAACCATGTCTGGTTTAAAATACAGAATACTGTTATACAAATTAAAAGAAAATAATAGCCCAAGATAGTTATATGCAGATATCTACTGGCTTTTAACTAAATTTTATACTTAAATGTAGTAGTACTGAGCACAAGAGACTTCCATTCTATAAAAGTTCTTTTGTGGGTGTCTGATGCTTTGGGTAAGAAAACCTCTGGAGGTGCCTTATACACAGGTAAATCCTGGTGCCTTCTTCTCAGCATTAAGGAACATAACTTTCATGATCATATTTTGAAGAGAGTAAATGCACATTCTTCACCTGCTGTGTCATACTTTTGGTTTTCAGTATGCTGAGGTTTTGTTTGCTTCTCAGAGTGTGAGTTTTTCAGATGCATGGACTGGACAACAAAAGAGGTAAGTATGTTCCTTCCTCTGCCAAAGAATACTTTAGAGCTAACCTTTCCAAATCTCTACATAAACTCTGTACAAGCAAACCAGATTTTAGGATCCTAAGTTATCACCACATCTTCTCATGAGAATTAGCATTTTTAAAATAGTGACTTGGAAATGAACTTCAGCCAAAAAGAACCTTAATCTCCACTTTCCCAGATGTTTGTGCAAACATCCGAAATACACCATGTCTTCTCTGCACCCAGAGAAGGTTATCCTCACCTGTGCAGAAAGTACTTACTTCCAATATCTGGCCGTAGCTTTTTGTCGTACTCTCTCAAGAGCTTGTTTAGTATGAGAGTCACATCTGTGTCTTGTGTTTTTGGAGCTAAAACCCATTTTTGGTTAGTTGTTCCATCTTCATATTCATCCTCTTCAACCTTCCTAGAACTGCAATAACAAATAAAACAAAGAGATGTTATTCTACATAACTAAAACATAAATTTACATTCTGGGTAAAGCTCCACACTCATCCCAAGAAGTTTTACATGTCTCCTCGGGCTTTGCATCTACTCAGCCTTAGACTGGTTTTGCAGTGGGGTGCTCCCATTAACAGTTGTGGAGCATCTGTGAATGGGTCATGACTGAGAAAGATTTAGAAATTGTCTTCTGACAGTTTCTTCAAAAAGTTATACTCTAGAAGTTAATACAGCTATCAGAGTAGTATTTTATATCTTGTATTTTAATGAACCTATTCTGATTAGTTTACAATATACTTTTACAAAGAGCGAACATCTGCAGTATCATTTTATTAATACATCAAGACAACTGATTCCTCTCTCGCACAAAGGCTAATAAGAGTATTAAAAATTTAGAACTGTTAATGCTTCCTGATCATTTTATCCTATTAATAAATTATTATATTCTCAGTGCCTGAATTCCATAGTTTAATGTATTACAAGGCTTAGAATTGAGAGCTCACTCCTTGAATTTAAGATGGATTATCACAAGCACACAAATACGTTGCATAAATTAATCTGAATTTGCCTACAACTTTAATGACATTTTTTTAAAAACAGTACTACCCTGAGAATTGTGACTTCTTTCCTTTATAGGTGGGTTATTTTTCTTTTAAGAGCATATTAATACAAACGTGGTGAAACTACAGTTTGCCCAGAAATCACAGCTAAAGTTATTTTCACAAAAGACTAATTTCATTTTTGCACAAACTGTAAAATGATGATTTGAAGACGTGTCTTTTGGTATCTTAGAAACCAAATCTGTTTGATGCCTCTCACTAGAGAAAATCTATGACAGTTAAACTGAGATGAAGTTATTAGGAGAAAAGGTAACTTCAGTGGTAGAACCTACTGCAGTAATCATGTATTGCTTCAACCTGAAATTGCCTGGGGGATATGATATCATTTTGCAACATTTTTGCATAAATGTCAATAATTATGAGAGGTGCAAAGCAATGGAGAATGAGAGGCACCAGCCTTGCTTATTCATGGGATGTGCTACACACATCAGAGCAGCCTTCATTCTCTCTCTCTCTTTCTCTAGAGAATGACACCAGTGTCTTTTAAAATACCGCAGATGTCCAGAAGACTTGATAGACACTCTATATTAAACACAAAAAACCCTTATACAAGTATAAAAATTTAATCACAGAGCATCAGCAACCCTCACATTGCTCAAAGACCGCTATTTGAGATTTTAATGAAACTTCTAATTGAAACCGTTCTACAGCAAATACATCCCCAAGGATTAGCCATGAATCACTTAACATGACCTCACAGATTGCAAGTGCTCTAGGCACTATTTCTATATAAAAATAATTTTGAAATGTAGACCCTGAGGATTTTCTATAAAGAGCTCGTACAACTAAGTTGCAAAAGTAAAGAAAACTTAGAGGAAATTTTGAATAGACAAACTATTACTTCTCTGTTATTGAGTTGCATTTTTTAAAAAACAATTTATTTTATTTTTAAATAATTCACCCAATGGAATTTAAAAAACCTCAAGAGGATTTGGGGGGGGAGTTTTTTCTCCATCAGATTCATGACAAGCCCTATGTTTTAATACTGCTCTTACAGAGCCATTCTCAAAGGAGGCATCATCTCCAAATATACATCGTAGATATTTCGGAGCTGAAATGCTGCAGTGGTGCTGAATTGTTGCTAGCTAAGAAGCACAAATCATACGGCTTTTCTTTTGCATCCCACCCAAACTTTACCAGAGATATTCAGACTGCACAAGGAAATGAGAGTTTAGGTGGGATCATGACTCTCATTTCAGGGAAATGCTGCTTTAAAACCAGTCATGAACAAGAGTCTAAGTAAGCACTGGCAGACGTTTTAGATCCTATTACTCTAGCACCTTCTTTCCTAGAAAGTACCTCCAAATAATTTAAATCCCTATCTATCTTCTAATTAAGACTGGAAGGAGGAGATGTGTCACAGTTCATCAGACTAATACACTAGGCACATATTTTTCAAGGTTTTTTTGTTTTTCTTCTTAAACTTCATTATTTCACTTCCCTTACTTGCCTCTATATAGTTAAGCTCCTTGAAGGCACTTGAGGTTTCACTTTCATCTGTAACTTTACTGGTGACTGCCAATTCCTATCATATTCCTGCAATCCACAGAAACAACGATGGGATGATGTCAGGCCCATCTCAAACTGGGAAGGAAGAAAGGCTACACACTTTCCCCAAACTCCTCAGGGACCAGTAATTTTGATTCTGTGAGGAGACAGAGAAGAGCCTGTGCATAACCTGCATAGGAGGAAGTCTACAAAACCCTGAGAGGTTGTGATGAAAGGGTTTATTTCCTGCAACACGTGTGTCTGGCACTTGCTCTGGGGGCTGGCAAAGAAGCATCCTCCAGTTCCTGTGGGGGTTTAGGAGAGAGATGCCACTCGGGTGTGGGGCAGGCTACTGGGAAGGAGAGGGAAAAGCCTTTGAGCATGCCTGCAGCCTGGTTTGTGGCTGAGGTGACCCCTCTGCCTGGGTTATGCGGTGAGGGTATAGGATAGCCCCGGACAACCCAAAGGACCGAAGGTGAGCCTAGCCCAAAAGCTCAGAGCTGCAGCTGCTGGCTGTCCCCCTCTGACCCCCAACAGGTTATGCTGGGACCCCGCCGGGGAGAGCCTTCCCGGCCCTGAGGCATGGGCCGGGGTCTCACGCTTCCCGCGGCTTATCTGCTCCCACTCCACGCCGGCCCCTCCCGCGGAGCCCCCGGGGGTGACGCGGAGGGAAGCCAGGGCCGTAAGGGGAGCCCGGGCAGCGCCAGCCGCCGTCCCGCCGTGCCCACCGCTCGGGGACCGGCAGCAGCCGGAGCGGGAAACTTTCCGCCGGGCGGGCTCGGGACAGAGCCCTCGCGGGCGACCTCCGGCTTCACGCGGGGCCGGGAAGGGACAGCGGCGGTGCCACCGCGCCGGGAGCACTGCGGAGCCAGGCGGGTCCCGGCAAGGGAGCGGGGTAAGCCGCGTTTGGGAACAGAGCACCGGCATGGCTCGGGGGAGGCTGGGAGAGCCCACTGTCCTTCCCGGGCGCCGAGTACTGTGCAAACTCCGGCGAGCGGGGCTGCAGCCCGCCAGCCCCGCTGCGAGGGGAGAGGAGAGTGGCTGGGGAGAGGCGAGGGGAGCGCAGACTTACCAGGCGTGGAACACTGAAAGGAGGAAGAAAACTGGCAGGAGCTTAGTGGACATGGTCCGGACAGTGCTGGCCAGGTGAGAGGTGAGGCAGGATGAAGGAAATGTTGCAGGATGTTCACATGGAAGCGAGAATGAGGCAATGAGGTGAAACTCTGAGCCTCCCCTCTGTATTCTCAGCTTTATACCCTGAAGGAAATGCCCCCTTCTACAACGATCCAGGAAGAGGAGGCGAAGGAAGAAAAAAAAAAAAAAAAAGAAAGAAAAAAAAAAAGAGGGGGGCAAAAAAAGAAAAAGTGGGACGAAGGGGAAATCCTCAGCGGAGAGGCTGCCAGGGCCAGGTATAAATCAGGCTCCGCGGGCTGACAGGTGTTCAGCAGGCACGGAGCTGCGGTGCGTTCCCCTTCCAGGCAGCCAGTTGCCGGGAGCAGCGGCACGGCCTCTGCCGCTCCCCCGGCTGGCGCTGGCCGTGCCCCCCGGGCGGTGCACAGCACTCCGGAGCCCGGGCCCGCCGGGCCGCGGGGCGGGCCGGGCCGAGACGGGCCGGGCGGGGGGCGGGCTGGGGCGGGGGGAAGAAGCACACCTTGCCTTCCCCTCGGGAGAGCCTGGCCACGGCCAGCCCCGCAGCGCGGCACCGGAGCGCTGCCGGGGACCGCCCCGCATCGGAAAGCACCCCGTCCCTGCTGCCTGCCCAACAGGTACCCGCCTCGCCGGCAACGGGGGGAACTGGGAAGTGAACCCTGCCCCCGCCCCGGCGGGCGCACGCGGGAGAGGGGGAGCAGCAAACCCGGCAGCCGGGATTCCTCCCCGACATCGCCATGCTGATGCCCCCGAGGGGGCGGCCGGCAGAGGCATCCCCCTGCTGTTTTGTGGGATGCCCTCACGCCCAAACGAGACACTCACTAGGCGAATGCCCTCTCCCCCTCCCTCCGCGCTGAAGGTGCTCTGTTCAGACGGAGGGAGAGGATCGAATGCTGTCTCGGGCTGATCCGAAGGACGGGCATCCCGATGTACATACAGGCGCAGCCCCATGTTATTAGTGCGGCTACTTACACGGACAGATAGACAAAAGAACACAACGCACTGTGTTCGATATGCCTCTTTATCTAGCTGGATGTATGCAGAAGTTTGCATGCACTGTATGAGTGCATGGACACGCATATATATGCACAAGGTATGCTGGTAAAATGTATACACAGAGAAAAGAGAGATGCTGTAAACCGAGTTACGTGGACTTAGGTATATATTGTAAACTTTGGAGCAAATGAGGAATTTCTGTTATGAGAATGCGGAAATGTGACAGCAGCCAAGTATATTCAAGGCAAAAATAGTTTGGGTTTGGATATCTTTTGCCTTTTTACTCCACAAGGAACAGCACAGATGTGATTTTTAGCTATTTCAATTCTCTGCAGGTGTGTGGAGCTTTGCTCCGGGTATCAGGGTAATTGGAAT
Source organism: Empidonax traillii (assembly GCF_003031625.1). NCBI lineage: Eukaryota > Metazoa > Chordata > Aves > Passeriformes > Tyrannidae > Empidonax > Empidonax traillii. Next base: position 341,806 of record NW_020956238.1, read on the forward strand.
ATTCCCCTTTGTTTTCAGAATGGGAAGTGGCAAAATTTCACTTACCTAATGGTAATTTAGAAACGAAAAACTCTGCTAGAGGTACAGCGAGTGATCGTTTTCCTGTGATTAGAATTCTTGGAAGTATAAATTTCTGCTTCCTCCTCCCTTAGATATAACTTCCAAGTTCTGGAGGAGTCGTTTTTACTTATAACATTACATTTAAAAAAAAAAAAAAAAAACCTAATCTGCTGGAAGATGCAGACTTGCTTTCAGAATAACTCCTACATGATGCTTAGAAGAGCTAGCTGTAGGG
>NW_020956238.1:342163-364108 GCF_003031625.1 Empidonax traillii
GAGTGATCGTTTTCCTGTGATTAGAATTCTTGGAAGTATAAATTTCTGCTTCCTCCTCCCTTAGATATAACTTCCAAGTTCTGGAGGAGTCGTTTTTACTTATAACATTACATTTAAAAAAAAAAAAAAAAAACCTAATCTGCTGGAAGATGCAGACTTGCTTTCAGAATAACTCCTACATGATGCTTAGAAGAGCTAGCTGTAGGGAGTTCTGTTCCCGAAGATATCTATTGAAGGAATGAGACAGCTTAGGCAAAATCCGTTGTGAGCCAGGCAATTAATTCCTCGTCGTGCACTTTAGGGTTTTTTTCAACCTTTCGAGGTTTGTTTTTTTTTCAACCTAAACGCCTCTTTACTGGATTATAAAGCAGTTCTTTCTTGTTTACTTTGGCTAATTGCATTACTGTGAATTGCTACGAGCCAATTGTTACAAGGCTTGTGCTTTTTTCCGCCACCAGCAGAGACCTGCGGGTGCAATCCAAACCGCCTGCTGCCTTGAGAAAATAACGAAGGGTCGGCGGGAGCTCGGGGGTTGCCTGGATTTTAGGAGGAATAGCTACGCTGCCGGTCAAGCAGCACGCCAATCCGCTGATGTGAAGTTTGCGGGAACACCGGCGCGGTGGGGCGGGCGGGAGGCGGGACAGGGCGAGCGGGGGAGCCGGCGCCTCTCAGCGACGGGAGAAACTCCCGCTGATGGTCATGAGTCGTGGTGGTACCGGGCTCCCCCCTGCCGCCCGCACCGCAGCACGGCGAGAGTTTTCAGGCACCTGAAGGTTTTCTGAGAGCTGGTGCTTTTAGAAACATCACTTAGGACTCCGAGGTCGCAGTACCCACGTCCTGGCTCGCGGTGCCCGCGCGTTTCGGAATAAAGGACGGGGAAGCGCCCTCCATGCAGGAAGGGGTTTCGCCATCGCCGGCTACCATTGCGCTAGCCATATAGAAAAATGTGTGTATTCACACGCACACAATTTGAATAAATAAAAGCTTAGCCCCAAAGCTTAGGGCCCCAACTCCTCTGTCCGGGAGCCTGGCAGCGCGAACATCTGGGGCGGTGCTGCAGCATCGGAACTGGCTGCCGGGGCCGAGGGTGCTCTTCTGCCGGCGGGAGACCGCCTTGCCTCTGGCAGTGCCCGGGTGGGCGGTATAAGGAACGCAGATGGTACCGTGGTAAAAAGACCGCTAGGAAAGATACGCCGGAGGCGATTTACGGAGAGAGACGGCGAGCGCAAGTCCAGCGCCGCACCCTGGTACGGAGACCCGGGCTCTCAGTCCCGTCTCCTCCCGGCCAGGGGTGGCTTCGGCTTTCCCGCAGCGGCAGCTCCTCCTCTTATCCCGCCCGCCAGCTCCGTCCCGCCCTAGCCACCTCCTGCCGTGGAGGCAGGATCCTCTGGCGGCGGCGCTGGGAACCGCGAGGGATGGGGATGTGGCTGGGTCCCCCACTCCGGCCTGCCTCCAGCCGGCGACAGAGCGCTCGGTTACCCCTGCCGGTGACCGCGTGTCGCTACCGGAGCTGTACGTGGCCATCGAGTCACCCAGCTCTCCAGGAAGACCTTCACAGTGTCCCCTCTTTCCTTGGACTGTGGCTGGAAGCTCCAAGGCTGGAGCGAAATTATACGGTTCATTAATAATTGCATCCTTCTCCTCAGGCTGTAAGGAAAAAGAAAAGGTGATGTTTAAGGTTTTCTTTGTGTTGGCCTTGGTGAGCTATGTGTTGCTGCTAAAGGGATGCTTTAGCGCCACTCTTCATTACACTTCATGCCTCAGTCATTTCTGCTTCTCTTCACACTCACATGCTTTTATTTTACTTTTAAGCACACTCTGCCTTTGCTGAGCCTTTTCAAATTGTGTATTCAGGTAGAGGGCATGATTATCCATCATATGTTTTAACAAAAGAACATTTTATCATATCCTGTAATGATAGTAAAATGTTTATATTCTCTAGCACAATAAAATGGACCCACATTTAACTTACCTCTCATTGCATTTTTACAGGAGGCGACTATCTTTTCAACCTGAGGGATACCTTTGTGGTATATGTTGTACAGTGGGGAAGTATGAGTCCCTGAAAGTAGCTGTGCAGGATGCTAGTTAACATAAATCAGGGGGGAAATGCAGAAGAAGGGAATGGGACTCACAGATCAAGTGCCTTATTTACTAGAACTGGGAACCCCCTCTCTAGCACTGAACATTTTCTGACATTAAATGTTGAAAGAGAACCCTGCTGGCAGTCTTCCTGGCACCCCAGTGCTATTTATACCACGAGCAGCACAGAAGGGAACTGGGGCTGCTCTGAGACAAACTAGGAAGGGCCTGAAACTTGTCTCCTACATCCTCTTGAGTACTCCAGCTGGAGGCTTATTAGAGATTTTATAAGAGTCATAGGGTCAATTTATTCAGACTGAAGGTCTCTGTCACTACTGCTGGAAGCGCTACGCTTCTATAAATAATTAACTCTGCCTTGAGTTAGGAAGTTGAACCTCAGAGGTCCAGACACTTTCCGTGTGCCCTCAGCTCTGCTCTTCAGCACAGGACTCTGCTCTCTGGTAGGATATGGAGAATCCCCCCTGATGTGCTGCAGCTGAATAGCTGCAGCTATTCAGCATCTTCACATTCACATGCTGGCAGAAGAGGGCAGCAGGTCTGCTCCTCTGAGCAGCGTTCCTGAGGACGTCAATAACACCAGCCAGCGGTGAATGAAGAACTGAGTCCAGACCCAGAGGCAAAACTGCCATGTGTGGCTGCTTCCAGCATTTATTATCATATATGTGACAAGTTACGGGGGGGGAGGGGGTGGGTCTTATTTGTAGCAATTTCTCCACCTACGAATCCAACCTATCACTGCTGGTCCAGTCAATTACAATCTATCAGTATTTTTCAAAATCTCTCCAAATTCATCTAACTGAAATAAACTGGTATCTTCAATCAGCATTGTCAATTTCCTTTTCACTTTGTCTTTAGCCAAGGCCAATTTAAACAGAAGCTTTTAAGATATGATGACTGTGAGGAGTGATAATTGCTTTTGAGGATGGCAATGAAAAGGCAAATAATGCACTGCAGAATGGGACACTTCCAGTTCAGTCTAAATTAGTGGTAAACCTAAGAAGATCTTTCAGATCAGTCATTTGGATTTCATAAAATCTAACTTCCAATCTTTCTGTCTTCCTCTAAATTGAACAAATGTCTATAACAACATACTGGAAGACACAAAATCAGTAAAGTAAGGATGTCATCTGAGACTCACCAAGCAATGACCATTACTTTAGTATTTGTAGTGACATAAAAACATACAAAAAGCCAGAAAGAATTCAAGCAATTTGGTAATTTCAGTGTCAATTCAAATCTGAGCAGCAAAGGTGTTAGGGGAAATACATCCTTATTACAAAGAACTTTATCTCTAGATTTAAAAACGAAACAGCTGTGCATCTTGCCTGCAAAACTGAACAGCAAAACAGTTTCATTCAGTTTTTTGAAAGTTTAACTTACATGTTGAGCAAGAATTTTTGAAAGATATGATTATTTAATAAAATAATTTCTTTCTCAGTTTTGTACAAATATGTCTAGCTATTCCAAAGAAGGTATATTGCATTTAGGAAAAAAAAAAAAAACAGAACACAACTTGAAATAACAGAAGAGGGTTAAGCTTTAGAAAACATGTTATTGCTAAAATTCATCCTGGGAATAAGGTGGCACAGCTCAAATATCACAACTAAAAGACCTTTTCCACTGTACTCAGCTTGTTCTTTCATTCTTAACATGTGCAAGTAAAGAAATTTAGCAGCAGGCTGCACACACTTACTCTATGGTGTTCAATTGTTGTAATTCCCTTTTCAATTCTTTTTACTTGATAGCATACAGGAAAAAGCCAATAAGAAGCAATTCCTATTTATCAATCTCTTTGGCCGTGAAGTAGATGTGTCCCACGGGGCCCCAGTTCACTCATGCTGGGGACAGTGACACAGCTCACTCCACTCCTGAAAGCCCAAGCTACTTCCAGGGGAAACCAGAGGAGATTGATGCACATCCAGATACCACCCCAGCCTGGAGCAGGACAAGGCCGAGGTGTTTCCTTTGAGACAGGATCTGGGAAATGCTCCCATCTCCCACATTTCAGATGCCATCTCAGTGAGTAATGGTCTCCCACACAAACAGTTCTCTGACTGTGGAAAGATTTCAATTTTTAGGTAAATCTGCCTGTGCAATGCAAGGCAGTGGCATTTAAGTATTCCAGTCCAGAATCTATCGGCTTATTGAAGCATCTTACAAACTATGGGACAACACCTAGTGTTCCTGCACAAGCACAGATTGCAAGGGAGCTTCTTTTTCTTCTGTCATTTCAGTTCTCAGCAAGGATTAGGAAAGTTCAACCTAATCTAGCAAGTCCATATTAACAGAATGAGCTCTAATCATTATTTTCCACCTTTACCTTCAAACACAGAAAGCAACAGCCAATACAGCTGGAAGTGATTTTTGTACAGAATGCCTGTGGTGCCATATGCCTTTGGCATATCAGATCCTCTATACAACAGGTAAACACCAATAAATTGCATACTAGACTAAAGCAAACAACCCGATCCTGTGGCCATACTACTCTGCTGTTTGCAGGTAGATCTGTACTCATTGAAGATGAGACTTTCCAAGTAAGTAAAATAGATCAGAGTTAGAGATCCTAGCACCGAGTCCTGCAACGGAGACCAGAAAATCATACTGAGCCATACAGAGTATGAGTCAGACTTGGGTGTAAGCAAATAAAACAAAGCACAGAAACCTTCTGGGGCAGACAAATTGCCCTGGAGAAGATGCTGTAAGGACGGCTCCGAGTTTCTCATTTATGCAACTCAGTCATGAAATTCTCTGAGTTTCTCATCTCAAGAAACAGCCATGGGACTTTATATAAAGTTTTGCCTCCCAGTAGGCACTGAAATTTTTCACTGTATTTGATCCCCAAAGGGCCAAAGGGATAATGAGCAAGGAAGTCTGTGGCTGCTCAAAGACACATGGGAAGCCTACACGAAAACAGAGATCCCCATCCTCACCTTGGCTCAGGATAGGACTGAAGAGATGGGCATGTTCCTCCCTTGCTCCTCCTTATCAGCATACAGTCATCTCCCCAATCCCATAGCTTCTCCACTGCCACCGAGAATTTGCAAATTTCTCATTCCACAGCATCGAACAAAAAGCTTCAAAAAGGAATAGATGAGATTTTTTTCTTGGCAATGAAAATGTTTGGGAATTAAAGGGTTGAAGAGAAGATACATAAGAAGCCCCGATAGCTACCCAGTCCCAGATCAGACACTCATTTCAAAGTGAAGCACAAACTCTCCTCTCTATCCCAGAAAGATCACAGGGCTGATGCTTCATAGCAAGATAGTACCTAATTCTGAAATAACTCGATCCACTATCTTCACTCAAGACATGTTCCTTTCTGGGCAACAGGGAGGATGTGTCATATGCACGTCATGGGATCAAGTGCACACGTGTGCTTTCCAGTTAATTCTTCAGCTCCTGTGGTGTGACTTTTTGGTCTTTTTAAAAGGATAACCAATATAAGAATGACATTTTGCAATCAAATGTTGAATGCATTTTTTATTTAAACATTAAGATTTAAATACAAAAGCTTCTGGAACAATTAAAGGATGCCAAGGAGGAAAGAGCTGAAAACTCAGACTGCATTTTCTCATTCATTGTGAAAGCAAAACACATGGTCAGCAGCAAGGCGTTTTATAGAAAAGTTTCAGATGGACAGTACAAAGACCTTTCTGTCAATATTATCACTGAAACACCTTGCTGTCATGAAGTACATCTCTTTTTTTGATTACACCCCTTAGTGTTGGCTGACTGGTTTTTGCTGTGAGAAACAAGTAATAATTACTGCAGCATAATCTCTGCTAATATAACACAATCTTCTTCTGGGGAAAATGTCCAAACATCATTTACTTTACCCTGATAAAAATGTCTACTGCTGTTGTTAAAAGTTTTATTTGCACAAGTATGTTCCTAATCTATGTTAATTTCATGCAATATAACTCTTAATTTTTGGAATAAATACTGAGAATTGTTAGAGAAAATTTCTTGGAATGCAAAATCCAAACAAACTTTTTCATTTAAATGCAAGATTCCACCACCTTTATTTACACAAGTAGCATCCTGCTTCCTATGTTATTTCAGTGCAAGCTAGAGTCTCAAGCAGTGAAAATCTGCATAGTCCCATTAGGATTTACTGCATTGTTTTTAATTTCCAATGAAAATTGGGCTGAGCAGTTTTATCTGTGGAGCAATGCACTGCCTGTAACTAGTAAAGGTGCTCAAACATAGCCCTACACTTAATAATTTGGCACATTTACAACTGGCGTTACTCAGTAACTTATCAGATGACAACAGTAGAGCTCTTCCATAAAATATAGGTTAAGCCTATATTTGAATGACTGTACATCTGAAGTATAAAAACCACGATATGTAGTACACTTGAACAGTTAAAAAATATAACTTATTTTATTTGTAAACTATCAATGCAAGATACTCAGCAGCAAAGAAGCCATGTTCAATGTCTTCTGATCTTTTATAAAGATCAATTGCTGTAAGTAATATAATAGTCTCCAAAACATCTGAGGTTACATGTAGAAACAATCAAGGCAATATTATTTGTACATATTATTAAACATGCAAAAAACTTCCTGAAGAATATTGCCCAAATGTGTAGAAAGTCATCTGGATCTCAAATTTTCCTTGGTAGCATCTGCTTTGTAAGTATGGCTCACATGTGGCTTCAGAGTACTTCAGTTTATTTTGGAGAATTGGCACCTTTAATTACAGGCTCCCTATTCAAATATGTAGCCCAGTAAACTAAGTTAAAAGTTCCAAACAGCACTGGAAAAATTATCCGTGACATTTTGTCAATCTTACTGATGCTGTTGTAAGTCTTTTTGCTTTCAGCAGGCTTTTCTTCTGCAGACTTCACTGGAGCAGATGTAGTGTTTGAGATGACAGATGGGGTTGAGTCCTTTGGCATGTTTGGTGCAGGCGTCATCTTCCCAGTTGTGTAAGTATTAGTTGATTTATTTCCCAACAAGTTGCGCTCTTTTTTCTGCAGTGTAAAGAACAAAACATTAGACCACATGAACAGAAAGTGGAAACATTCTCGAGATATTAACTGAAAAAGCTAAGCACCGTAATCAATCATGCTAATAAGAGCCTGTTGGCTGTTGTAACTTTGACTACCAAATAGAAGGTTTTGCCTTGATTTTGTAGCCCTTACTCAGGTGAAACTTTTCCTGACGCCAGAGTAAGCTGAGACTGACTGGCTTGACCTGCACCCCACCTGGCATGTGCATTAGCAGCTGCTTTTTTCAGGGCGATGCAGTCCTGCACCTGCAGGGGTTGCTGCCCCACAACAAGATGTGAACCTCACTCCCCTGGCTGCAGCAAAGAGCGTGGGGAAGAGCTCATTGCCCCTGCCAGCTTGTCTCTTCGTATGGCTCTTCTGGGATGCCTGTGGGTACAAGCTCTCCCTAGGAGATGATTTACTAAGAGTCAGTCCTATTCCACAGGTTTCATTTCAGCATGAAATTCAAGTTTGTCTTTTCACAGAACAGCTCTTTTGTCCCTTATTTGGAGGGGATACTGTGATGGAACCCTGACTCATGGAGATCAATTCAGCTTTGCCATTTGTTTAGGAGAGCAAAGAGGGAGGGCTCTGCAGAGATATATTTCATAGTACAAGCCTGCTATTATCAGAAGTCTAGTCACTGAAATCCCATTCCACATGCATTCGATGCCCAATACCCTTCTGTAAAAAGTCCTCTTCATATAGATGATAGAGACCAGTAGTCTATCTCCATGAAGAGAAGGTTGCAAATTTTCGTCTATACGGAGGTGAGAGTATGTCATGAGGTAGTTTAACTTTTTCACGAAGAACCTGAAAACTGACTATTCAGTTATTTGAACTATATTGAATATCTGCTTTTTATTTTAGGTATTTAAAAAAATCTAAGTGAAGCACCTTGATTTTCGCAGCTTCCTGGGCTTTTTTGCCATCCCATGCCCAACTCCTTTTGGTGAAATAATTGACTGTTGCAAATTCAATCAATGCAGAAAATACAAAGGCATAGCAAACAGCTATAAACCAGTCCATTGCAGTAGCGTAGGCCACTTTTGGCAAAGAGTTACGGGCACTGATACTTAAGGTGGTCATGGTGAGGACCGTTGTTACTCCTGCAAAGAAGGAAAAAATAAAAGAGGCAGAGATCAGTTTCCTAACCTCTATGGGATCACTAATGAGTTATGAGCAGGTCCCAATGCAGGATACTTAAGAAGCCCACATGGAGTAAATCACTGTTTGCATATTATGGTCTGAAAGAGTAAGAAAACAAAAATGAAAGCCTCCACCCTTAGATGTTTAATTCTATGGGGTTCTGTTTATCTCTAGCTATAGTGTATTTAAATAAGTATTTTTAGGGTAACCCAAGCCCAGTGTTTTTAACGGTCAGAATAAAGTGGGATTACTTAGTTTGTTTTCTTACACAGAGACTGCAGGTATGAAATTGTTGACTGGTTTTAGTTTCCCTGACCGTAGCTCCTCCTTTCCCATAGGCCAGTAATTGACAGCTGCCACTACTTTCATCAGCGGGAAGATTTCCCCAAGAGTACAAAATTCAACTCTCAGATACACCTTTGTAAATCTAGAATGGGTTCCACTGGTCAGCAAAGGGTGCTGCTACCTGTATTCTCCCCATACAACTTGCTGAACTGATGTTTGATCAAAGCTGACAACAGATTTTAGTAGGTTTGTACAAAAAAATAACTCCTTTAAGGAGAGGTGAACAAAGTTTTATGTAATTAACTGTTCCCACACCCCTCATTTTTCATCTAGTGAAAATTTTGTATTTCATCAACCTTCACTTAAGAGAGTGCTTATTTTCTGCAATCTTCTAGTGATAAAATGAGTAACTTAATGACACCCCAAAGGTTTTTTCCATAACAATTTCTTTAGTAAATATACATTTTCTAAATGCAAATTCATATTGATTTGTTTGATGGTAATAGAGATAATTGTCACTAATTAACCTCTGCATGGTTTTCCCAAATAAACATCCTACAATGGAGATACAAAAAATGCCTTGAAGTGAAATGTGTTTCAAATGCTTAGCCAAAGCATAGACTAAATATGATAATCTGTATGGTTTTTGGTTCTAAACCATCCAGTATTTTATCCAAGTGGAAAAAAAACCACCACAAATCACACCAATCTGATTCTTCTGTCTTCTGTCCTTAACTTTCATGTAATTGATTTTTGACCAATTTTTGTCATAACATTGCAGAAAAAATGCACTGACAGTGTTTTTAAATAGATTTTGAGTTTGAACTGGAAGAGAATGAGGAAACATCTCCAACCTCTCAAGCAGAAATAAACATTAGTTAACTGTGGTTTTGTTATAGCAAATCACTTCCACAAGCCAGACCAATCCTACCTGTGTTCTAGGAGAGAGGGGGGTACTCACCAAAGACAGTCCTAGCAGGGACAGATTCTCTGTTTAGCCAAAACGACACTTGTGATAAGATCACAGTCATAATGCAAGGAAGGTATGTTTGGATGACAAAATAACCAATTTTTCTTTTCAGATGAAAATGGGCTGTCATAATAGTATATTCACCTAGAAGGAGAAAAATGTGCATGTGGGTAAAAGAAATAAGGTTTACCGATCAGGGACTTAAGGAGGCCAGTTACAACCTCCCATTTGAGGATACCACTCAGCCATTCTTAATTGTATGAAAAATGTCTGGATTTCTGCACTGTGGAAAACCAAGACTTGAGACAGAGGTGCTGCTAAATCCTCATAGTGTTCACATTCACTCCCCAACTGCAGAAGAAAATGACTGACTACTCCTACTACACTGAAAAGCTGCGGTCCTCCTATGTACCTGGAACGCTTAAAAAAGGCTTAAAAATTTGGCTTGCTGGCACTGCCTCAGCCCTGCCTCTTTTGACCCATTCTGACAAACTTAGTAACAGTTAAGGCTGTCTACTCTTAGAAACCTGATTTAGAATCAGGGATTAACCTCATTAGGGCAACTGTTACTGCCAAGCCATCAGTTTGCAAGAATAAAAATGTGTCTGGACACCTTCTGCACCACACTTAGGCATTCCCTGTCCCACTGTCTGCTACAAAAATTGCCACTTTGCATATGGATTCTGGGATGTCTTACTGATCTGAGTACCCAAACCCTTCAGATTGCTCCTCCAGGACAAAAAAAAAAAAAAAAAAAAAAAAAGTCCCTCTAGTGCACACAGTTTTCCTAGAATCTGGTACACTTTAGCCTCAGGAAAAATAATCTGTTTCTGGATAGACATTGTGTCATGTCTTGTTTGCCTGTACAATGAATACCGTACTGCCTGAATCAAGAGCTCACTGAAAGCTTCCGCAGCAGTGGTAAATTCCATGTCTTTTTTGTATGCCAAATTCACAGCACTGCCTTAATCTGTCTTTTATCAACTACTCTGAATTTCAGCAGAAGCCTAAAAAAAAAGGCACTCCAACATCAACAGACCAGCTGTTACCTTCCCTAATGTTTCAGAAAAAATCAAAACTTAACCTGCTCTTTCAGACTGTTCCTAGAAAACCATATAGTTGTTACTGAAGGCTACCTCTGATGGTTACTGTCCCCAGTTCTTCCAGACAGTTCCTGGAAAACCATGTTGTCATTACTGAGGGCTATTCATGATGGTAACTGCTCCCGAAAGCCAAACTCTTGCTAGCTAAAAGCATGCTACTATTTGCCTAGGAAAAATTAGAGTAAACACAAAATGTAAGAATAAAAAACAACACAACCCTTTAAGCCCTAACAGTTCTCCACTCACACTGATATAAAATTAATTTAAAAGCATCATTCAGTTGGATACTGATAAAACAGAGTAATGCCTGTCCTGAAATATATATTGTCCTCCAAGAACAAAACAACTGTATCTATAATCTCTGTTGCAAAACTTGACTGTTAGTCTCTACAGGCCAGCAACAAAAGGAATATATACAACAGACTGATTCTGTCTTGAGTGAATAGCCCGAGTTGAGCTGTGGCCAGCATTGCTAAGTAATTAGATTTGGCAGATTATTTCTAAGGGACAATATGGCTAATTAGCAGAGAACAGGTTTACAGTGAAAGGGTTTTTGCAGGTATAGCTGCACTGATATATTATGCTACAGGAGCTCAGCTATTCTGGATGCATTTTACAGACCTTATTCATGCTGAGGATTTTAGACAGAAAGACTGAAAAACACGGAAATACCTTAACTGACATTGGCTCAATCTTTATGTCTATCTCTGGAGTCTGATTTTCTGGTGAAATGGCTCCCTGAAGAGTGATGTGGAGAAGGACAGGGAATGCTGTGAAACTGGGGAGAAAATCTTTGTGAAGCATCACCTAATTGCCTTCCATTTAGCGTAATTTTGAACCAGGGATGCTCAATATGCAATGGTCTCAGGAGGAACGCCACTTGCTCTTTATTTAGGAGTATCTAGTTTGTGGATTACCCACAAAATATGCCAAGAGTCAGCAGGGTCTGTATGCCTGTAATCTGTTTCTCAGTTGCTACTGCACTGAGATGTGTTTGAGTCACAGTTTCCTTGCTTGCAAGAGAGTGACGATGTATATTATCGATTTTGACAGTATGCTTTCAGAGCTGGAATAATAAAAAAAAAGATCTACAGAGCTTCAGCAGCAGAACAGGACCCTTTTTATTTCTTTTTAAAATGTAGAAAATGAATGCCTACATTTTGATGGTCATCCACAGCTGATTTTTGCCTTTTCCTTTAACCTATCAAAGCCCTTGTCTCCACTAAAATGATAACACCTTGATTTTGCACTTGCTCTTCTTCCAGCCAATATCTTCTCTGATTTCCCATCCTATCCTTTTCAAAAACACCTACACTAGGAATACTTCCCCCAGAAGACTTGAAGCTTAAGAAAACCCCACAGCTTGGTTTTTAATGCTCTGGGACCACTGCTTAGAGTAAAGCTAAAAGCTGTCTGAGTTGGCCTTTGTTTATATAGAAGAAGATACTGGCTCTGTTGGAGCTGGAGAGTTCTCTTTTACTTCTGTAAGGCCACTGTTTATCCTTAGACCATAAGCTTTCTTGAGCAAGAGCTAATTTTTGTTATAGGTTTATGTAGCACTTAGAAGTGAATCCTTTTCCTGATGGAGTCCACTCAACACTGCAGAAAACAAACTATTGTTATTAAACTATAACAAATTTAGTACTAAAGAAAAGCCTAGAGCAGGAATGACTGAATTTCTTCACAGAGCTATACTACTATGCTGCTGGTCTTAAGGGGTTTTTTTTATGCTTTAAAAGCTGCTACAGTATTTTTTTAGTATCTAGTTGATGGAGTTCCAAAGATTGTGCTTAAAAATTTTCCAGGATCTTACATGCATTCTTCCATTGCCATTAGGTTGAGATTCAATTGAGTACTTTAATGAGGCTGGACAAGACACCAGTCTTGTTGGTTTATTGGATATACCTGAACTCAAGTCTATTAATGGCTCTTCTGGCGAGATCCTGAAATTAGGTTTGTAACACCACCTCCCTGACCATGCTGACATCCAGAACATTTTGGCCCATGAAAAATCTGTGTGTCCTTTTGTAGTGATGCAGGAGAACAATTCAACTTCAGAAAAAAATCAGATTTATTTGGGGTAAAATGAAGAACTGAATGATTCTTTTATCATTTAGGCTCTGGATATTACAGAGCTCGGGTTCCAGCTGGCAGAATATAAAAGAGCGGGTTTATCTTTTCTTTTGCGACACTGCAGACCCTGAGTTATCTGTGAGAGATTCTGGGCATGGGGAACACGATTGGGCAACCATTCGTGGAAAGCAGCAAGATCCACTTGGACTCATCTTGTATCTGATTGTATTCAGCACTTGTACCACCAGGATATAACAGATGTTGGGTCTGTTGGAAGCAATGTGAGTAGTGAAATATCTTCTCTTTTGGTGGAATGACATTCAGGGATGTTAGCTCAAAAAAACCCAAAAAACAAAAAAAACACAAAACCAAAAATCCAACAACAAAAACACCCCATAAAATATAACAAACAGCCAAAAAAATCAAACAGGTGGCACATGTCAGAGCTGTTTTCTGTGGCATGGCTAAAATGTTCCAAATTTCAAGACTAGCTGATAAATTAGGAATGCCAGGATAGTTTTTTCTGTCAAGCTAGCCAAACTTAGCAGCTTGCCTACAAAATCAGCAGAATCCCAACGGATTGGTGCAGGTCCGGCATTTCCATTTAAAAAAAGGAGTCTGCTAGAAAGAAGAGCATAAATGACCCATGACATACACAAACATTTTGTCTATGCAACAGCAAGAGCTGTGTAGTTTGATTTGTGTCATGAAAGCCACAAAAGATCCAAGTACTTGGATTTATGCAATAGCTTTTTGGTTTTTCTTTTTCACGTTCAACAATTCAATAGAAGGAAGAAATGCTTTCAACGGCCATTCGTAAGTAATGCTGATTACTGGCCTCCTACGAGCTTGATGAAGTCCAGAAAATCCATCGCTGACTGATGCTTTCCCTGTGCAAAATCGGATTTTTGTATTTTGCTAATCCCCAGTTACAATCTGTGTCCTGCTCTTTGTGATCCACCCCGCAATCAGAATCCAGCCAGCCCAGATGTAACCCAGGACATTAATATAAAATCTTGACGTTGGAAACCGAGCATTTATTAGCATAAATCTTAAATACATGAGGGAGGTGTTTCCTGTGCAGAAACTTTGGGATATGTCTGTTTCCTTGGGCTGAGGAGTACAAGGAGCTTTCACAGGCAAAGCGGCAAACTGGAAGTGGCCTGGAGCTGACACACTGGAGCACTCACTGCCTGGGCTGGATGGTTTTCTTGCTCTGAGGAGCAGGACGAGCTTATAGGAGATGCTCCAGTACATCCTTTGGATCTTTCTCCTGGCAACAATGAAGGCGAGAGGGGAGCTGCCTTTCATTGCAGAAAACAACGCAGCTATGATGGTGAACTGGTAAGGAAAAAAGTGTCTTTACTGTTTCATGGGAGATAGCGTGCTCATTCTTTTCCTGCAAAAGTGACCGCTCTGTCCACATGCTTCTCTTGACTTTAGGTGTCTTTGCTTTAGCAACAGCTTTGTGTCTCCTGCAATGTGCAAGGGGGGTGGATGAAGGTCTATAGGATGGAGATGGCAGTTGTATTTAGCAGCTGCCCGTGGCAAGCCTTCCCTCACTTTGTGTCCTGTTTGGAGCATAAACAGCAAGCTCAGACGCTCCCTTTTTTTTTTTTTTTTTTTTTTTTTTTTTTTTTTTTTTTTCCCTGTTGGAGCATAGAGATTTACACATCTTTATGTTTTGGTCCAGCTAACTTTGTGTGCAAGTGTATGTGTACCTGTTTTCACAACTCCTGCATTTCCTACAGATAGTAACAGGTTCTTAATTCAATCTATACTTTGTCCTCTACAACTCTGCCCATCATTTTTCACCAGGCATACAATATATCATCAGCAGACTCCGTTGGGCTTTTTCTGCAGGAATTGCTCCCAGCCATGATGTCACGGGCTGCCCCTTTCCCCAGCCTTCCCTTCAGAACAGGCTATTTCATTCCCCCTCTTCCCTGCCCCGATGGATGCTACTAATGCTCTCCAGCTGAATGCATTGTGTAACTTGGTTAAGCCCCCGTCCTGCTGAGCGCACGTGATCCCTGTCCCAGCCTCGACCCTCTCGGGAGTAACACCCCCCCCCCCCCCCCCCCCCCCCCCCCCCCCCCCCCCCCCCCCCCCCCCCCCCCCCCCAGCACCAATGCACACCCAGGGCTGCCCTTGCGTGGGAGCCTTAAGAAGCAGGGGGGGATCGCTCACGTGGAAGCCCGGCCTGCGATTAAAGCTTCTTTGCCTCCCTAATGCTGCCACATCTGGCGCCTCCGCTTGCAGCCTCGGAGGGAATGGGAATCCTCAGGGTTTGCACCTCCTCTCCACCCACGTGGTCCCCTGGACACGCTGCAGAGCCACGCCAAGCCACTTGACCCTCCACCCCCTATTCCCTTCCCCTCTCCTCCTACCCCTCCCCCCGTGGTCTCATCAGGCAATCATTTTAAAGCGATGATTGAAACGGATCAAATGCGTGGGTGGTGTTTGCCTCCCCGGGTGGTTTCACCCACGGGAAAATAAGCCAGCAATAGCACTGGCAGCCATCGCCAAGAAGCTGCGTGCAGCTTCTCCAGCACTCCTGTAAATAGCAGGGGCTTGGATGCATCTTTAGCAACAGACTTGCAATGTACCTACGAGACAGCACATGATTCTCTCAGTGTTTAAGTGTCTCTGCTAAGTGGCCATGAACCTGCACAGGATCTCCCTAGCACTCCACATCCCACGCATACTTCCCTAGTCTTGTTGAAAAATAACCAGAACCTGTGGATCTCCCCTCCCACTCCAGCTATCAGCAACCCTAGGATGGAAATATTCTCCGTACCTGTACTGGTACTGATGTTTTCAGTTCCTACAGTTTGTCCCATCAGGTGGTACTGGTTAAGTCGTGAGCCATCTTCAGCCACCACCACAGACGTTGTGGTGCTGTTAGTCCACACATAGATCACTTCAGAATTAGGGTAAGCATCTGCCAAAGAGGAGGAAAAAAGATGGTGGTGAGTAAAAACCACTGTGTAATATTTTAGTGCATCCTTAAATGGTATCAGCAGGGAGAGAGAATAATGGAGGAGTGAGAGTGAATGGAGAAAAACAAATAAAGATGATATAATCATGGTCCCATATACCCAGCTCAGAAAATATTAGGTTGAAGCCTTCTAATATAAGAGATGTGTAGGATGGTTTGTGAACGGCTGGAACAGTGGAGGTAAAAATATAATCCATCACAACCACTCAATTTACTCAGACCTATACTCTTATAGCTGGTGGCTCCCAAAACCCAGCAAGCTGCAAAAAGGCATATTGCTGAAGCTCCCTCTGAAAAGGACTGAGGCACCTTGAGTGCCTGGACAAGAGGGACCCTATGTGACTTTCCATGTCTCCAGTATAAAATTCTAAATGCATTCTGAAGTGTGCAAGTGCAGGGTCTGGTGTGTATGCGCTGACTTTGGAATATGTACTTGTGGGTGAGGGGGTCCTTGCATGATGACTGTAGATAAAGGAGGCTGGAATATGTCTGCCTGTGCCTGTGATGCTGAAGAGCAGACACAGGATTCAGGGGTGAGAATGCATGAAGGAGAGCAGGAATGGGGTGGGAGGAGGGGGAGGTGTCTGTGCATACCAGAGCAAATGTGTGGTGGTGTGTAAACACCTGCACACCTGGAGAATTGAATGTGATTTCTCTCATGTATTTTTATGAGTCCTAGGAAATTAAGGTGGTAGCAGTACTGCCAACTCATTCCTTCCTCTATAATGCTGCTGTAACTTTTCATACCCTAACACCTAGAGTAATTAGAGTATTATAAGGGAATATCAGTTTTCTTTTAGAAAGACAGTCAATGCTGCTTTTATTTTTTAAGCCTTCTCTGTTGATAGTCTCAAAAAATCCAGGAGCTGACTATACATTTAGATGTCTTTTATTTAATATAAGTAGCTTTCAGCCTTTTTAGAACATCTCTGTCATTGAAAGTTTGCAAGTCACATTCCTGTTAGCTAAAATCTCTGGAACGCAGGCAAGGCTTACTCTCCTAATACAAGGTGAAAAGTAGGTAGGCTTGGAAGTAGTCTGAAGTAAAATACTAATATCTCTCTTTAACATGGAATTTGGGAGTATAGAATGTTTCCTTCTGGAAAAACTGGCATCCTAACTCAGAATACAATAAATGGTGGTTTTCCAGATAAGGGCTTGAGAGTTAAGGACAAGAGGTTAGCTTGAAGGATCATGTGTACTGTCTCCATCAGACTGTGTGTTTTGTTTGCTAGAGCTAGTAGGCTGTCTTGGAAAGCTGCAGCTCCATGGAGGACTTATAAAAAATTCACAGACAGTGGGTCAACGTGAGCTTCTGAGCCACTGCAAGGACAAGAAACATGCTAATGTGATCCCTGGATCCATACAACAAGGAATGTCAACAAGCAGAAAACAGCAAGTGATCTTGGTTCAGGCTAAGAGAATGTGTATGTTGTACAATGAGCTTCACATCACTGGAATGCTGGACCAGGTAGCAGGGAAGAAAGCAGCATCTGTTTACACTGTTATTAATGTTACTGTGCCACATGTGGGAGGCAGAACACCAGCGTAGATACACCTTTGGTTTATGGCTATTCATCCACACCTCAGAAAACACACAGAAATAATGAGGACAGAAAGGGGGAGAGAATTCAAAAGAGGGTTACAAGTATCTTCAGGGACTGGAAAATAAGTCATGATTTGAAACTTAAGCAGCTCAACTTATTCAGCTCACTGACAAAAAGCTGAGATGTGGCTAAAGGTCTGAGTATAGATAGTTGTACACAGAAATCTAAACCCAGGATAAATCTCTTGTACTATAACAAAAGGTGTCTGAAAGATTGTTCCAGGCAGATTCAGATGAAGAATGGGACACCATTTCCTAACTAGATGGGGGGTGGGAAATAACTCGGTGTATAACCTGAGGAAAAAAAATATGGACTACTGTCATTAGGATGTTAACGGTGGGTTGAAATCTTTTTTTGTCTGACATATCTGACAGTTGCTGCTGTATTCAGGGCTGGAGCTGATCCAAGGTTTGGAAGTTGAGGATCTACAAATCCTTCATCCCTTGTTAGCCAAGCAGGACTGCCCACATGCCTTCCTTATGCTTGTATTTGTAGCTCTGCAGTAAAATTACTGTAATTACATGTCATGATCTGCTATGAAAGGCTAGGAAGGAACGTCTTCCCTATTTCAAAATATTTGCATAACAAAAACTGGTGAAATTTCAGCTTCCCTTTAGAGCTGAGATGCTTTATCTCAGAGATGATTACAAGCTCACAACAGAGCGTAAATAATTTCAAAGCTAGATCTGGAGAAGACAAGTCAGAGGAGTTGGGTCCATTTAAAAATGTGATGCAGGAAACCCTCAGTTTTTAAATATTTATCTGGTATATGTTCTTCATGTGCTGATATCCCCAGTGAATGTGGGATTTAGTTAGGTAGATTTGGGATTGTCAGAGAATTTGATTTTTACCTATGTCACTTTCTATGCAAAAACCCCCAGCACTGAATTTTTTTTTCTGGGGTGACCCAGAAGTATCCCACCTCAGCAGTTCCCTGTTTCTGCAATGACCACAGCCACTGAGATAATTGGGTTAGTCCTGTTTTCTGATGACGACACACATTAATTCATCCTGACTAGACGCTTCCCAATGAGAGCAGTGCAACCAAATTCCACTGAAATTGAGACCACGTGAGAATATAGGCCTCTAAGGCTTAGCAAGTAGTCAGATGCTTTGGTTCTCTACATAGCCTGGGAGGGTCCTAAAATAAATCAGTACCTCTGCTTTAAATTGCAGGTTTTATTGGATACTGAAATACATGCACCAGTACAGGGTTGGAGGCTCCTACTATGGAAAAGTCCAGCAACTTCTCTTGTAAAAAAAAAAAAATCTGCAATTCAAACAGAGGTCAGAAGGTGCCAAAACTCATCCAGATCTCACAAATAGGCTCAAGCAGTACTTCATGAGCCTGTTTTCTTTCAAAACTATGCCAGGGAAGGGAGGCTACACATCGCAGGTCAGCTGGTGAGAAGAGAGAGCGCTCAGGCAGACAGGAGCACAAGACGAGGCCAGTCACTGCCTGGGAGGAAGGCTTTAGCCTGTTGGTCCTTTCTCACTTAAAAGTACCTATTGTAAGTCAGAGAGTTGCACCACTGCTTGACCAGGAGAAGAGTATCTATGACAGAAGGGAGAACAGCCCAATTAGAAGAGATTCTTGTGCAAGGGCACATAGAGGGCTTTAAGACAGAGGATAACAGATGTGCTCCTGCAGAGCCCAACCCAAACCAATGCAACCCACAGTGATTCTAGCTCCTCAAGAGAAGTTTGTCACATTGGGAATAGCATGAATTTACCCCAGTCTAGAGACATTCTGTAGTGATGGTTTACGTATACGGCATGATCCTCATGTATCTTCCATGCAAATGTTTTAAGAAGCTCTAATATAAGATTTTTGACTTAGTGTCTCCTTTTCTTAATATAGGTCAAGTTCTGACAGGAAAAAGCCACCCCCCGCCTTGGTGTGGCAGCTGAACCACAGACTATCTCTTTTCTGGTCATCTAGACATGGGAGATAAGTTCCTTTTAGCAGGTAGTTGTCTTCCTACTGCAAATCTCCTGCCATGTCTTCCCAGAAGCCTCAAACTCCAATTATCCCAAACTCGACAACCACAAACTCCAGCTCTGCTGCTGATTACCCTTGCAGTATAATTAGGCCCAGTCATATTGAAAGCTGAAAATGTGGGTGTAGCCTAGAATAATGCTAATTTCCTATTGGGAAGGAATGAAGAGATGCTAATGGAGAGATGGTATTATTCACTGTCGTACCAAACTGTGTAAAAACCCCCTTCCACTTAAACCAAGCTTCCAGTAGGTAGGTTGCGTTCTAACCGTGCTTGCTGAAGGACTAAAGAACTTCAGCTCATGCTGTCTAGAATTACAGGAAAGGTCCTCATCTCCTCTACCTGATACACAGGGTGGGGACATCTCCCAGGGGGTGATAGGAAAATGTAGTAGTAGCTCTGGGACAGCAAGCTGAGACAATAATGCTGGTAGTGTTGTAAAAGCGAGCCCAAATTCAAAGCCACTGAACATTCAAGTGAGACTGCTTGGTGTTTATTCTACTTTAAGCAAGTGGGCATCTTCTGGAGTTATGAATCTGAATAACTAATTTGGTGTTCTTTGCAATCATTTTGCTGGCTTGGCAAAGAAAGGAGGAGGCCTTGTTAAACTATCCTTTCTCTTCTAAGCTCACTCTTTCAAAAAGGAAAAAAAAAGGGTAGCAGTTGAGATGAACAGCTAAAATTACAGAGATGTAATGTTATTAAACGTGAGAAAATGACAACAGACATTTATTACTAGTGGACAGTTGATAAATTGCTACAGGCTTATCACCTACCAGGATGATGAAAGAAGTAATTTCTTCTCATATCTATTTACTGATGAGAAGATTTATTTTTCTGCATTCTAGCATCCAACACACACTGCACAATGTAAAAATGGTAAACAGGTCCTTTGCTCTTCTCCCACACTCTTCCTGCTCCTGTATGTCTGGCAAGGAAAGCATGACATGGTCTTTCTTATGCCAGTGAACAGCAGGCAGAGGAGTGACCACAGCCAAAGAGAAGATATACATCAAGAAAAAGTTTAGCAAAGCAGAGCAGTTAGTTGGTAAGACCTGGAGAATCCCTGCCATTTGCCTCGGCATTGAGGAGTGACCTCTTTTCTCTGTTTTCATTTGCAAATGAAACAGTGTGAGCAGTGTAGCATCTTCCCTTCCATTCAAAAAGCAACCCACAAGCAGGGAGTCTTTTCCTGCCACTGCACCCTACACAGGGCAGTGGAGGCACCTGACAGACACCCTTCTTCTCGCCTTTTGTTCTTCCATATTTGGAATGAATTCCAGTAGAAAAAAAAAAAGAGGTGGGGGGAAAGGAGGGTGGGAAGTGTTTCTTGCCACCTTATGTCAAATAAACCTGAGCGTGGATGGATGAATCCGAACTTTGAGTCTGTGGGACCCAGATGTATTTCTAGGACTGATTGGTTTTTTTAAGCTATAACACAGAAAAAGAAAAAATCACCATTGATATCTGCCTATAGGTTTTCATATCTGCATTACAGGGCATAAAATAATCTAGGAACAAAGAATCCCTCTCGAAAGCACCCCCTAAACCCACAGAAGCCATAAAGCAGTGTCTGCATAATTAACTGGGATCTGTGTGTTTGGGTGTCCACCTGGCATGCTTGAGCTTTATTCCACAATTAAACAGACCACAAGTCATGGCTGAAACTTTTCTTTCGGAATTACACTACTTGGAGGCTGAATTAACTTAGAGACATACTGTAGAAAGATGACTTTTGGCTTGTTTTCTATTTTATTCATTACAGTTGTGGTCACATTCCAAGCCTTTATCATCATGACATTTAGTACATGCCACAAGGATCATCGGACTGCCTAATCTTGGAAGTATTGCTAATCCCTGTCAAAGCCTGTTGATTGGGAAAGATGTGCATAAATTGTCAGCTTTTTTAGAAACTCTGATTGCAATCTGAATACACATACAAATATCTATCTTATCCAACCATTAATGTATTTGACTGACTTAGAGGCTGTTATATAACTCAACAGTGATCCAGATTTACAGCTTTTCAAAGACTCCTGCAGGCAGTAAAACAGCACTGCTACTAAGCCATCGTGTACCAGCTTGAATGCTAAGAGTCAGGCTGGGTTTCTTGTGGTTTTTGCACAAATACTTTGTAGCCCATTACAAAGCATCTGTCAACAGGCCAGATTTGAGCTCTGTAATTGGAATTTCCCATTAAATTGAGTTTATAAGAATGAATCAATGTACAAATGAGATCACTCTATTGGGACAACAAGTGGAAAACAGATCTAGTAAAAATGTAATTTTAAATACAAAAATAATACGACGTGGTACTAAATATGCATGATCTAGATGTAGGTGGAAATAGCTTTTTTAACAGTAAGTTTTAATGTAAAATAGCAATTTAAACACTAAGATAAATGTATTCACATATTAAATAATTAAGAACCTAAAATAAAGACTGTATGACGAATTCTGCCATTCTTAAGAGAATTTTAGGGTTGCAGGAATTACTTTAGGGACCTGAAATCATCAGAATTAAGACTGATCATTTAAACTGGCATGAGTTTACAGCATATGGAACGAACAGCATGCGATATTTTAAATACATGCCACAGACAAGAAGTGTAATGTGTGTACAAATACATGGGACTACAAATCCACATAACACAGAGC
>NW_020956239.1:0-33613 GCF_003031625.1 Empidonax traillii
TTCCTCAGACACCTCCCCAGAAGAGAACCAAAATGCAGATGGAGAATTCAAAGACCTTTTCTGCACAGAGTTGGAAGAGGCAGCTGACCAAACCAAAGTGGATTCTGCTGTGCTTGGTAATCATGTGTGTCCCAGCACTGATCTGTCATCATCCATCAGTGCTTGGGTTCAGTTTGACGATGTGCCATGGACTAGTGCTTCATCAACCCACCCACAAACAGGTGAGGCAAAAGCAAAGAAAAGGTCCATTCCAGTAATACAATAAGAGCCTACAGGAATTTTTCCTTGCTCTTTGGTTTCTCAAAGGATGACCTTTGACTAGTTTGTACTGTATTTTAACACAACTAATGTCATCAGTTTCAAAAAGAGCTCTCATACTATCATTTGAGGTTGAACTAGCAATATTTTCTTTTTATAAAGAAAATGAAAGCTGTCTGTGATTCACTCCACCTATGTCTTGACTATGTTTTGGAAACTGCCAAAATGCATTAATGGGGACATAGCACAGAGCTGTTTTCAGTAGTAACATTTCGTATGTAGAGGTATGAACAGCCATCTAAAAGGTCTGATCCGTGTTTGCCTCTGTAATCTGGAACTGGAAAAAATGGAAAAATGATGATCGTTGTCCTCTGTGGTCACAGTCTTTACCTTCTCATAGTCCCTATATGGTTTTTGCCCATGGAGACCAACAGCTAGTGTGCCAGTGCCCATCAGTACTTTCTGCTGTCTAGATGCTATGATTTAGCAGCTGGAGAATTACAAAGACAACAGAAGTTTACCCTAATTCCATCACTGCAGGCACTTTTCTTCAAATGTAACAGTTTTTTCTGACATACTTTAAACATGCATGCAGAGCCTCTGGTTTGCCTCATCAGCTTATGCTGATGTGGCTATACAAGCTTTTAATTTTTATGTATGAAAAGAATTCTGTCCTTCCTTATAGGAAGTTGTGGAGCAATTGCCCAGAAAAGCATTGCTTTAC
This sequence comes from Empidonax traillii, assembly GCF_003031625.1. NCBI lineage: Eukaryota > Metazoa > Chordata > Aves > Passeriformes > Tyrannidae > Empidonax > Empidonax traillii. Next base: position 983 of record NW_020956239.1, read on the forward strand.
TTTTTCATGTTTAAATTGAGATTATCTCATAATATTTCCACTTTGTGACTACTAGTTATTAAAGTAGTTTAAAGAGTTGTGGCTTTAGTCTGCTCACTGAGTCCATCAAATACTCCCTGTGACATGAATGCTTCTATTAGAAAACTTGGATCACCAGCTTTGGTTTGGATTTTGGGTAAACCCCATCTGTTTTTCCATCTGCTCTTTTGATGGGTGCTACAGTCTAGTCCACTTGAGACAGTGCTTAGACCTTTGTGCAGAAGTGTATTAATCTTCTGGCAAAACTAAGTTTCCCTGACCTTTTTATCTTTATAATTTAATGGTTCTTATTCTTAGATGTAAATATTTACTGATCCTGATGATGTGGAGGAAAGGAAAAGCATTTACACCAGGAGTGTAAATCTGTAAAACTGAGGTGCTCTACCTCTCTCTGTAGTTTCATGGTTAAGTGAACCTTATGCTTACTCCTACAGGCACATACTTTTTTCAAACGAGGCTGTTAGTTGCTCTGGCTCTGTATCTCCTTCTCAATGTTGTTGTGCCTTTGTTAACTGAAAAACTCATAATTGCACCTTCTTCTTAAATGAAAAAAATGAAATCTTTGCTCAACATGTAGCTAGTCATAAGAAGGAGACTTCCATAAAACTAATTTTATGATGTATTACTTGATTTCCCATCCTTAAAGGCATATGACCTAGTCTTAAGGTATATGCTTAGCAAAAGCAGTGGCTCTTGGTTTGTGTTTTCAGTCACAGGGGATACTAGACTGTAGGCAGAGGTCTAGGATATCCAAATGATGAAATTAGAAAAGACTTTTCAAAAGTAATGCAGTTTTGAAGAAGACATTCATTTATACCCTTGTAGAAACTTGTCCTATGTGATCCGTGTCACCAAGGGAGAATATTTACATGCTAACTTTCAGCATCTGGCTGAGATTCATGGAGGAGGGTGGTTCCTCTAGCAGTCAGATTGAGATGTCCTCCATGTACTTCTTGTGTGGGAGGCTATTATTCTATGATCTATATAGGAACCCTAAGGAGATTTCCTAAGGATATTTTAAAATCCTTGTTTATGAGCGGGTCCCACTCCTATTCTGTATTTATATATGGCCAGACCAGTGTAGCTGACAGCCTCTAAGGGGAAGATCATGGGGCAGAAGAGATGACAGCTCTTTGTTTCTGGCTCTCTACTCTAAGTAACATTTGACAATAAGAAGTGGGATAAACTTCAGCCTAGTTGAACTCAATTAATCTGCAGATCACGTCTTTTTTCTATGGGCGGCAGCAAAGCTGGAGACTTTGTGTTACAACCTCCCTGTGCTGACACACAGTGGAAAGCCTGTGGTGACAGCAATTATTCATTTCCAGTAGCAAACAGGCTGCATAAGAACAATAGCAAATACCCAGACTACGGGGGAGAAGAGTATAAAGGCCAAGTTTGAACAGAAGGAGTGGTGTGAGAAGGATGGAGACATTTAAAATCTGTTTCCTGTGCAGGCAGCTGTGAAGAGCAATGTCCTGAAGGCTCAGCACCCCTGGTCCTGTTCCTGTCAGGGCTCCAGCACTGTCAGGAAATCATCTGTCTGTCTGTCCACACTCAAGCAACTGCTCAGCTGACTCGATAATTACCCAGGCTGATGGCCAGGCTGCCTGGAAACACGTTTTTAAAAGGTCTTGCAAAGGCGGATTTTCCAGAGTGCCATGAGAGCAGAGAGGATGGATCCTAGGAGAGAGAGATGTTGTCTTACTCTGACTTCAGAGCTACAGTGTTTTTGCAGTAGTTCCCCCAAAAGCAAATATTTGTCCAGAAGTGCTCACAGTCTAAAAAAAAAGGCAATATAAAGACAACAGGAATGAAGTGGTTATCGTATAGGAACTATATTTAGAAGAAACCGAAGGCTAATGCTGGACCCTTATTGTCCTGGGAAAAGGGAAGACATTATTGGGGCAGGAGGAATCAGGGGGACTGATAGCAAGAAACAGGGCTGAACAAAAAAGCGAAGAATTTGGAAGATCAGAAGAAAAGTCAAAAGCTGAGGTGTAGAAATGAAAAACACCCATAGTGAGCCTCACAGTAGAAATTATCTTTCTTTAGGATATTCTTGTAAATCTTCATTCTACCAGGTTCAGGCTAAGCAAAATGTTTCGAAATATTTCTGCATTTTGGATTTATACATAGTTAACTCACAGCTGCCAAATCATGTGGATTTTTCCATGAGAAGCAAAAGCTCTTGAGCAAGGCCACAGAAATATTTAGTCACAGAAATTATGTGTTGTGGTGCTCTCTTCCCTGTTTTCCTTTTGCTAGGAAGAGAAGAAATTTCTGTTATTATCAGGCTAGTCAAACTGATACTGCAGAAGTGAAAAATGAGATTTTTAGGCTCACACAAATGTTCCTATCACAAATGTTACATAATCTGTAAATGATCACAGCCAGTGGGTGACATATCATTTGCATTTGTTACACAATGGGCCTCCAGTTCATAATCTCCTATTCTATAGGTGATAGCTACACTCTTCAATTCAAGGAGGTATTCAGCAAAGCACCAAAATTAGAATAAGGCAAGATCTGTTACATCATCCATCCTCACACACACACACACACACACACACACACACACACACACAGCCACCCCCACTTCTTCCCAAGAGCTTTATCTGGTTTTAAATGGCTCAAGTAACTTGGACTCCTACCATGTCCCTTGAGAGGCTATCCAACAGTAAAGGCAAATCTCAGCTTAACTATTTTGTGCTGTTCTGTCTGAAAATAGGCAATGCATGCAACACAAGATCAGCAGCTGGAAACTAGACCTATGGTGATGCTGTCCTAAAATCAGAAAAATCTGAGGTCCTACGTGATAGGAAAAGAAATGATGCTGACAAGGTTTATTGTAATACAGCGTAGGGATCAAGGAACAGGTCCTCAAAACATCAAAGGGGAATGAATGCTTAAGGTAAATCTGCATATTAAAGGCCAATCAATTGTATTAAGAACAAACATGTCAAGAAAAGTAAAATGCATGTGGAAGGAAAGATTTTTCAGTTTGTGAAACAATGCGTTGATTTTCAGTATCCAACGTGTGCTACAGAATTTGCATTTTAGGAATAGTTCTGGCACTTGTCTTTCAACATAAACAGATTTCTGAGAAATTCCTGCAACAGGGAGGCTGGGACTCTCCATCTGTTGGCATTAGAGACCAAATTCAAAATTTCTGCAAAAAAAGCCCTGCCTTATTTAGGAATTTGGCTGCAGCATGTCCAAGGACTCTGAAGAGGGACCTTAAACATGTGCAGATGTTTACTTTCACTTGTCTTGCTTTTTGAGATGGATAGACGGTATTTTGCCTCAGCATAGGGGAAAATGCACTTTTGCTAGTTCCAAGGATTAGTGTTGGGGAACCTAGAACAGTCAGGGGTGGACGCTGATTGTAATAAGATTTTAAAGAACATCTGTTGGAGGAAAAGCTGTCTGTGGTTATGGTTTCCCAATGATAAGACATTCTTTAGAAAATAAAACAAACAATTCCTTTATTTCAAAATAGGATAAAATTAATTTGCTCTTATATAGAAGTATTTGGCAACACTAGTCCAGTCGGTCTCCCTCTTAGACAAAAATTCGTTTTGGAAAGCACAAAACTAGTTGGCAGTATATGAGTTATTATATCATATGTGTTTCTAAATTAGCTTATGTTTGTTTAAGGTTGCTGACTTAAAAAAAAGAAATACTGCAAATCTAAGATCTTCTTTTTGTAAAATAATTCCACGGTTTCTAGAATTCCAGATATAAATTACACTTTAAAAAAAACTTGGCTCTTTCTAGTGATTCACATATGGGGCTCAGCTTTTCAGCTTGTCCAAATAAAGTGCTCTGTCTGTCAAAGCAATTTCAGGTGAAGCTTTAAGAGTGGCTTTCTCAGGTGCCTCATGCCATGTTTAACAAAAGGACTGAAAGAGACTGACAGTTTATAATCATAGTCTCGTGATCCTTTCTCTACAGGCATCAAGTACAACACAGCGTGCAGTTACTGGAGGGAGAAGTGTGGGGTTTTGGTCGTGTCTCTAACACAACTGTCAACCTCTGCAATAAGGAGACAGCTCCGACATTCAGCTCCTCATCTTTCGGGATGACTGTTCAGAAGCTGTTCAGTGCAATGGCTCACAGCTGCACACATATAAATATATCAGTGCCTGCTTACTTAGGCTAACAGTGCGGATATGTAAAATAAATTAGCACATCTCAAAAAGCAAGCAAGAGAGCACTGCTTGGATATTCCCTCTATGCACACAGCAATGTTCCATAACGAAGAGGTGTCCCATCACATCACTTGGATAGAGTAGAGAGAGATGAATCCTCTTTAACAATAATTTACCATTTTCTTCCAAATATCAAGTGATGTGGGCAAAAAGTTTACAATACAAAGAGGATACAATTCAAATTCATAGCAGTGGATGTGTAAGATTTGGTTCTGAACTCTGAATGATGATTAGGCAGGACTTAGCTGTTTGACGTACAAGTCTGGCAAATGAGTAGAACAGGATTTTTGATCTACACTGAGCAGAAATGTTATGCAGTATGTTCAGACTGGGACACTCCACACGTTCAGAAACAAAAGCCATCCTAGTACACATCAATAGGTCAATTTCAGTTTATTTTTATACTCCTCCTCCCGCATGGAGCATTCCTGAGATGATGACTGCACTTGAGTGGGTGTCACAGATAGGGGAGGCTTAATTAAATATAATAAAACTACTGCAAAAAAATCTGTGGTACTATGAAAAACTCCACTGTGTTGCACAACACACACATTCAGATCTTGTCAGCAATGTCAGAAACTTGAAATCTTGTTCTGAAAAGTCACAGCTTCTCATATACTAGAACAATAGGAAAGCATCCCATACATCTGCCAGCAGTATGGGATCTAAGGCAGACAGCTGAGTAGTGCTAGAAGATAAAAGTACCAGGCACTAGGTAAGTTGCTGTGTGTTTGTTATAAAATAACTGTTTTGCTGTGGATGTTGCAATTTATATTTACAGAGCCTCAGTACACTGATCTAGCATGTCTTTGGAATAGTCATGATCTTCTGGAAGATCACCCTGTATGTCTCTAACTGACACCTGTTTTCTGCAACCAGTGTCTGCATCAAAAGTACCCAGCTGGACCTCTCCTTCTTCCAACTCTTCTGAGAGGCAAACCCGTGCCTCAGAGAGCAGCTGGACAACCAACTCAGAGGACACCAGCAGCCCAAGCATTGCTCCCTCCTACACAGATCTGCAGTCAATTCATACTGAGGACTTGACCAGTGGTAGAACATCTGCGGCAGATTCAGCTGGTAAGAGGGAAGCATTCAAGCTTCCACCTCTATCTTTTTAGTGCTACTCAAACTCACTGCTCAGAATTTAGCCACAGGGAACGGATCCAAAGCAGAACAGACTCAAGGATTAAGTAGACTAACACTTCGTTCTACTCCAATTCCCAAAAAATCACACTTGGATTTTACACAGCACTGGTATGTGCAGGCTCCTGAAATAAGAGCCAAATGCAGATACATACCTGTTGGTGGACTTGGAGCATTTCTGATTTTCACGTATCATATCAGCTTCAGCTGATCTAGGAGCTAGTTTTCAGTATATTGTGGGGGAAGCTGGATGCCTTTCCTGAACTTCCATGCAGACATTTTCTTAATGGTGTATTCAGGTAAGGCAGGTCCAGCTCTTCATGCCCCTCTCTGTTTCAATGAGTGCCAAGACACAGATCTTTTACTGGATGCATTCTTTGTACTGTACTTTGCACTATTACTGTACAGTAATGCAGAGAGAGTGTAGGAGATGGCAGAGGGTGGTTCAGTAGCAGATTTTCACTATTTAAGGTTCCTATATCTGACCGTGTAGGGCTCCATTCAGATGGGAAAATGTGCTACCTGGCATTGTAGCTCATTGCTCCTCAGCTGTACTCTAGGTAATCTCTGAAGCAAGAGAAATAAAGCAGAGTGGTGCCACTCGTGTCATGCAGAATAGGGATGGTGGGAACTTCTGAAGGACTAAGCTGAATTTCACAGCACATAAAAAAAGCTGACACGTCAGGACATAAAAAGGAAAAAAAAATACACTGCTCCAGGAGGAAGCACCTGCAGTAGCTGGAAGCTGTTCACCCCAAGTTGAGGAAGGTTAGTAGCTACCCAGTTTGGTGATGAAAATTGATTCTTTGGTGTCACCATAGCTCAGGCATGTGACATATTTAATGCGTTTTCTCTCAGGTGGTAAATGTAACAATATATGTGAAATAAGACATGTTTTGGGAGAACGGACTTCCTAAGCCATATACATATACATATACATACATCGCTTGCAAGGACTGTTATTTAATGGTTCAGTGAAGCTGAGTAGGACATCAAGGCAGGTTTATTAACAGCAGCATAGTAGGTACTGGCTCAGTGCTTAAGACAAAGGATTTGTGGAGAAGTAGTAATTACTTTGGGTAAGTATAGACATTTCTTTCTTCAAATAAGAGTTAGCAGAAATCTGTCTGACCATTTTTATTTTAGAATATGCTTGTCTGTACCTCTGAGTTTGGAAACCACTGGTAGAAAGGTAGAATAGGCAAGCTGGCATAGTGTGCCAACAAGAGCATCAGTTCTGTTCTGATGAGCTCATGACTATTAGGGTGAAGTGCAGTACTTTTCATCTGCCGTATGTGCTGGCTATTGCTGTCCTGTTGATCTGGTATAGATTGCCAAAGAATTGCTGTTGTCACTGGGGTGTCTCCATCAGAGCAAGGGGAATGAAGGATTCCCAGTCCATATATAGCTTTGCATCATATAGAAAAGTCAAAGGCAAAAGTGCTGCTGTATATGCCTGGCATGCATATGGAATCATGTTCTATATATGGCCAAAAGTGAAGGTAATACTTCAATAAAAGCTTTGTGTGCAGCCTTCTTACTTTCTTTCTCAGTCAGTCACAAATTGACATATTTATTAGCAAGACAGGTACAAAAACTTGTTCCAGTCACCAATAAATTTTTAAAACTAAAAAAGTAGGTAATATAGGCAAGGCTATGTCATTAGTTAAAACATAAGATACACTACCTTAGTTACATTAGTGGTACTCGAACTTGAAGTATGAAATATATTGAGTCTTTCTACCACCACGTGTGGAGTTTACAAAAGGGCAGCATGAATGAAGTGCATCTGTTTGTCCTGTTCCTGGGATGCCTCAGAGCCCACCCCTGAGGCAGCTGCTGGCATCAGGAAGGTTCATGGAGGTGAGGGAGCTGAGGACCTAGTGGCCATGGAACTGTTGTACAGTTCTGGCTGCTTTTCTGTTGTTCACTCTGCCCTCATCCCACCCTCACAGTGCACAGGTGGACAAAAAGATGAATGACCACTTTCTTCTCTCCTTCCTCTCCACCTCTCTTCAGAAGTTCAGATCTTCAAACCCTACTTGTTTCAAGCATTTGATTTTTATTTCTCTTCTCAAAGAACTGGCTGCCTCAGTCTGTAGTGGAGTTTGAAGGCTCCATCAAGGCAGTGAAATGGCATGTATTTTTAATATGAAGGAAAAGAGAGGAATCTTGATGCTCTGTGTGATGATGAAGTCACATTGGCTCCTAGCCAGTATGTTGACTCCAAGGTCAAGCTTGATGGAGAGAAAAAAAAATCAGACTAATTTCACTGCTGAGAAACCCTATGAAAATAAGAAATCAGTGTTTGATCTACTTAGTGATGGTGAAAAATCAGGTCTATAAAGTAGCTTGGGTCTAATACTGTTTCAAGCAAGAAAAACCTAGTGATGAAGAAAGCATGAAAAATTCTACTCAGCAGTCAGATGCTGAGTAAAATATCTGTTTTAGCCATGGTGAATTTTTATTGCCTGAACAGCATAAAAAAGAAACCAAAATACTTCACTTATTTTGAATCTATCCTGCATGCAAAATGCATAAACATCAACTGCCTATGAGAGTTCAGGGCACAGGGTGTTGTGTGGGAGCAAATGAGAGCCTGAGATAGGTCCAACTGCAGGCACATGCAGAGATAGTTCACAGCAATGAGAATGCATATTTTGGTGTCTGGGGCTGATAGGCTACAAGCAGGTAAAATTGGCTGGGAGTTAACTTTCTTACAACTGGCACAAGATTTTACTGTAAAACAATCCCAGGGGCTTGAGCTTTATCTAGTGCATGTGTTTATGCAAGATATGACCTAGGAAGATCTGAGAAAGATGGGAGAGTCGTGAATGATCCCAAACTGAAAGTTTACCCTTGCAGGGACTGCAGAAAGCCCTCCCAACTGATGGAGTTGGGATAAGCACAACTTCCAGTAAAGGCAGCAGAGTTCATAGAGGTGAAGGTACATTTTGCATGAGCAGGACAGAAAAGGATTTGCTTTTCTATCAAAGAGCAGCTAGAAGATGCTGCACTTTATTGCCTATGCTAGTTTGAACTCTGCCACCAAGATATTATCCTCATTTTTGACACACGAAGGGCTACCTAGCCTGCAGCAGCTAGCCAATAAATGTGGGTCAAGTGATAGCAGACCATTTAATGTGGGCATGTTTACATGGTTATAACAGCAAGCACTTTGCAACATCTGGGGTTTCACAGTGTATGAAGCTGTATTTGGTACTGGTGAAGTGGCCCCTTTTGCCTCGCCATGTCGCTCAGCTTGGATCAAGGAGCATGAAAGGAAGGAGGAACTTTTGGCCTTTGTGCTGTGCTCTGCAAGATAAGTAACACAGGACATCTCTGTTACTGATACAATACAACTATTTGTTCCTTCTGTAGCAGATGCCTGTCTCAGCTTTCAAAAAAGGCCAAATATCTACGAGTCAGAGGAGCAAGGGGGAGGCTTTCTTTTAACTGTGATTATAGATCTGGAAGCACTGAGATCTGCTCCGAGGTTGTGCAGAACTACCTCACAGCTTGATTTGGATTTCTGCATTTCATCATTCTTTTCTAAAATAATCTTATTGACTTGTATATAAAATAAAAATAATTATATATGGTCAATATGTATATAATATATATATTTACATAGCTGATAAACAGTTTATTATAAATTTAACAGAATATATGATAGAGTCTATGTAATAAAGATATGTTTGTGTATGTCTGTGTATAGGCATAAGTTTCCTGGTAGCAATTTTAGGTGTGTTTTTGCTAGTTCTGTTTTTTCTGTTGTGATTTGTATCTTGGGAAAGTTGCAGCTACACCATGTTTGATGTTAACCATTCATTTTGCTGACCAGTTTTTCTCTTTGGCATTCTCATGAATCTCTGGGACTACTGGGATACTGAGGAAATCACTTTGTTATTGTTATTGTTTTCTGCTATGTTTGGAGATAGCAGGTTGTGTGACTCCTAACTGTTCAAAATCCAGAAAGTTAATAAATAGCACAAGGAATTAGTTCTGCAAATGTTGTTATTTTCAAAGTAAAATACCAATGGCTTAAGGGGGTTCTACTGCTTCTATTTTAAAACTTGGAGATGGCAATTCTGGCAAGCTCAGCTCCAGCTCTTTCTTGAAGGTAATGGGGAGCAAGTAATAACTTTTCAAACAATTTTCTAATGCTTTTCTGCAGTAGTTCTCTCAGAAACATTTTTTCTGTAACTGTAGCCAACTAGATACTCAGTTCTGATATGATGATTGCAAGAATGGTGTTCTGTGAGTTTCAAACAAGCAGCTTTGAACAGACTGTATAGCCATGCAGTGTGGTTGCACTGAATGCCAGAAACAGGCTACAGGCTCTGAAGTTATTCCAAGGTAATTACCAGAGCAAGGGGAGAAATAGTGTATGGTGATGGTTACCACCTTCTCTCCAGAGCTGCACTTCAGTTATGCTGTGTAACTATTAACCAGCTTGTTCTGGTGTCCCAGTTCCAGACACATGAAAAATCTTGTATATGAGAGCCTGCCAAAGCCAGCTGGAGGGACTGCAGAGGGAAACATTCAACCTTGCTTCAAAGAGGAGGGGACTCCAAAGTACCATGAGCAAATAGCACCTAAAATGTACTCTTGCACAACTCCAACCTGTAACAACCAGCACCAGAGGCAGCTTTTTTATAATTCTTCACATCCAATACCAGATGGCAATTCAGGTGGTTTATATCCTAGTTGTTGTCCCATATTTTTCTCAAGTGTTTCTAGCCATTATAAGAGTAGTGTATTGTAGGACAGAACTGAGAAGCTGGGTCTAGATAATTCATAGCAGTAGAAATGTTGTGATTCCACGAAGGACCTGTGTACTGGAAATCATCTCCTCTTCAATGGTTCCTGGCTACAATATCCCAGTGACCTCTGTAGTAGTGTTCAATCCTCATCCCTCATTTTGCAGTGGCTAAACCTGCAGCTGAGTTGTGCAGGCTGGACCTAGCTGAAGTGAAATGGCCTTTGTCATATAGTCTTACACCCCTACCTTTGCTGAAGACTGCAGGTATAAGCAGTGGACCATAGTCACTGTCTCAGTCCCTCCTTATGACACAGAAAATCTGCCAGGAGGAAGGGGGAGATGTTAGAATGAGGAAAGAACAGGTATAACAATAATCAAAAGTTTACTTCTATCTATTCACTAGAGAGAAAGAATTATAAAATAAGCTTAATCTGCAGTCATCTGATTCATAGACTTTGAGGTCAGAAGGGAGGACTATTATATCATTATCATCATCCAGTCTGGCCTCCTGCGTGTCTCAGGCCAAACAGCCTCACCCAGTCATTTCTGCACCAACCCCATAACTTCATTTTGAAATATACAGCACAAATGCAGGCTATGCAGAGAATGCATTGAGAGCAGCCCTGAGGAAAAGGACTTGGGGATGCTGGTGGATGAACTGCTGGACATGAGCGGGCAATGTACACTTGCAGACCAGAAAGCCAACCGTATCCTGGGCTACATAAAAAGAAGTGTGGCCAGCAGGTCCAGAGAGGTGGTTCTGCCTCTCTCCTCTGCTCTAGTGAGACCCCACCTGGAGTGCTGTGTATGGATCTGCTGTGTTTAGAGATGAACCTGTTGGAGTCAGTCCAGAGAAGGGCCACAGAGATGATCAGAGGGATGGAACACATCTCCTACTAGAAAAAGCTATGGGAATTGGTGTTTTTCAGCCTGGAGAATAGAAGGCTCCCTTGTGACCTTACTGGGGTTTTTCATTACCTGAAGAGGGCCAACAAGAAAGCTGGATATGGACTTCTGACAAAAGCATGTAGTGACAGGACAAGGGAGAATGGCTTCAAACTGAAAGAGGGTAGGTTTAGATTACATATATGGAACAAATTGTTTCCCCAGAGGGTGGTAGGACACTGGAACAGGTTGCCCAGAGAAGTTGTGGATGCCCCAGCCCTGGAAGTGTCCAAGGCGAGGTTGGATGGGGCTTAAAGCAACGTGGTCTAGTGGAAAATATCCCTGCCCATGGCAGGGGAGTTGAAATGAGATGATTTTTAAGGTTGCTTTCAACTCAAGCCATTCTATGATTCTATAATACTAGCATATCCTGAGCAAATATCTGCATAAGATTTTTTCTGATTAACATCAACTGCAACAAAGTTTGCCCCTGTCCAGCTATCTCCATCCCTTCAAAACTACATATTTAAAAAGGACTTTCCTAATGATAACACTTAAAGCAGAATTGAGATGTCACTGAGCTCAGCTTTTCCAGCTCATAGAGTGAATTTCAAAGAGTGAATTTCACTCTTTCCACACCTAGTGACTGATGTTTTGTATAGTCAGATCAGCTGAAAAGAAAGCAGACAGAAGTCATAGGACTGACCTGCTGATCTCCCTTTCTATAGACAATATCCCAAGAGAATAGATGTGGGTAGATGCTTTGTAGTTTGTCTCAGGCCAGTGAGGCAGGCTAGGTGGTACAAAGCCCTTTATTTGTGTTTGTAAGGCTGTGATTCTTCAGCCATGGTGTTTACATTGGCTCCAGTTGTTCTCTAATGCAGTGCAGAAAGCCACATGCTGATGTGATAAGCCCGAGGAGTTCAGTAGGAGATTTTGCAGCTGGACAGGACATTGCAGTGTGAAGCTTAACTGTAGATGGAATTCTTAAGTGCAGCAGCTATCTGTGACTGCTGTGGTTAAAGACGAATGACTTGGCATTCTACGTGGCAGAGAAGCAAGCAAGGCTTCAGCAGTAGCACCAATTAACAGGAGCTGTAAATTATTGCATGGGCTCTTGATTAGAGATCCCAGTTCTGTGTGGAATTCCCTGTCTGAATATGAAGGGGCTGAATGGAACTGGCAGTGTAAAACAGCCACTGAGTGAAAAGGCTGGCAGCAGCAGAGAGCAAGTAAGAATGAGAAATTTCGTGATGCCCAAATGCATAGATTTGCTTGTTTCTCTCTTACTGTGATATCCTGTGAAACCTAAGAAAGGCTCAAGGAATCACTGGACTATGCAGCACAGGAATTGGAAAAGTGATGATGGATGCCTATAGGGAATCAGTTATAAAATCATCTTCTCAAGAACAGTGTGGGATAGAATGGGAAGCAGGTTTGTCAAAAGAAGAACCATGTACAGAATCATTTAAGCAAAACCTTCAGCTTCTATGTTGATAATTTATTTTCTTGTGCCCACTTAGAAACTTGTTGTGATAAATGTCGATTTTTATCAGAAATTCTGCCTCCTTTCTTCATTTATTCATTCTGGTGTTAGGGGGAAAGTGTAACATTTTCTGCTCTCTCAAGCCAGAAATGAGCAGAGTTGAGTGATAGTACTGCAGAGAGATTGCTGATTTATGTCTTTACTTCAACATCTCCGGTTTTTAGCTTATCTAGCCTTGATCAAATGAAATAATGCTGGAGTACAGATATGACATGAACCTTACTTAATGACCATGTTCATCTAGTATTAGAAGCAATTTGGCCTTAATTGTCCTTATGTTTGACAGATGCAACCAAAATCCTCTGCCTAATCTTAGAACATATATGAGTTGGTATTTGCATTATGACTATGCACATTACACAAGAGGAAGAGGAGACTTTACACTATTTCTTCATTCTGATCTTGGTTAACAAGAGTGAGAATTGTGATCCTGAGTTTTGTGACATGGACGCCTGTCCAATTTCCTTGCCACTACTGTAGTGGTACTGCAGTAAATCTCATGGAGACTGATGTGAACTAATCACTTAGGACTCAATTTTTTAAAACTATTAGAAGTACTCAGTACTTTTGGTGAAGAATTCCATATCTGAATTTAACACCTAAAACTGTTTCCAAGATTCTTGTGTCCCAACTATTCCTGTCACAGCATGAAAAAATTTTCAAATAGCTGCAGCTCAGTGTGCTCCTCTCCAAATCTAGCCATTTAGTTTGGTGCCTAAAATGAGATAAGAGATCCTGTCAACATATGTCCTGTAGTTCTGTGTCCTCATGCACATTACAGGCTTTGTAGAAATTATGCCATTTATGTGCAGACTTTGGTCAACAGTTTATTGAATTGCTGTATTTTCTCATGTAGACATTTCAGTGAGCTTGATTCACTTATGTATTCCTGACCATTTCCTATCCATGTGTTCCTGTGCCAATATTATCTTTCAAATAGCTTTTTGCCCTGTCTAGTGTAAGCTCTTTAATATATTTATACAGTGTAATCATCTCTCTCTCTGTTTTCATTTACTGAACTGCGTGAGACGAGATCTTTAGTGCGCTGGTTCTCCATTCTCCTCCTCACCCTAGAAAGCTTTTCTCAGCTCATGTTACTGTTTGAATTAATCTTTTGGGTATGTGGTGACCCAAACTGTGCAGAGATTAAGGTCTCACCATCGTGTGATATCAAGATATTAGTGGCATTGTCTTCAGGGATTCTCTCCTTGATACATCCCAGGATCTTATTTCCTTTTGTGCTAGCGCATCAGGCAAGTACCCTTTCACTATGTTCAATTTGAATGTCTATGTGCAAGATCACTTTCTCTCATAAGTAATTAATGAGTTCCTTCCTTGTAACAAATGTATCTGTATTTAAATCTCTCATTATGAACTGTATATTGCTTGTTTCATTTCATCTCATTTCTGACTCCAGCACTTAAGATGAATCACTCCTTTCAGTATGACATTCAAAAGTTTTTTATATACCCAGTTCCTCCTAATTGTGTGTATTCAGCAAATAATATTAGCATGTTCATTTCTGTTCCATGATAATTATCTAAAAATATAGATAAATATAGTCTTAAACATGTAAAATTAATAAAGAAATTTTAGTTGTAGTTCCTCTAATCTGTCTCTTAAAATTCAATGGCTGTCTTAGCTTGGTTTTTACTTCTGTCCTAATATTGGTATCAGTCTCCATTTTAACTCTTTTCCAGTTAGCTCCACATTAAATGCTTATTCTAATATAGACACATCTATTTTTTTATCTAGAAAACTTATTGTCAATGAAACCTCTTAGTTTTGGCTGAAACAAACAATCTCTTTTAAAGCTTGTTTCCGTCCTTTTTATTATCTTCTGCTTTTCAAGTGTTCCTTCCAAAATCTTGCATACTATTGCAGTCAGCCTTTTATTTTCCAGAGCAATTTTTACCCCTTAAAAATATTGTTACTATATATGCTCTTCTCCAGTGGTATGGTACCATTCCCATCTGAACCAATTCTTTTAAAATGCTTGTAATGAAAGCTGTAACTACATCTGTCAGTTCTTTCAGAGTTTAGGGAGGGAGCTCTTCAGACCTCCAGGTCTGAGCACAGTAACCTCTCCAAAATGTTTTCTTACCTCATTAATGTTAATTTCCATTTCCACACCCTTCTTTTGGTTATCTAGCCTTCCTCCTGCACCCTTATCACTATGCTCTGCATCATCATTATTAAAGAGAAGGGGCAAAATATTCATTAGGTTTGGCACAATGTCTAGATGCACTAATGTTTAATTATCACCACAGCCCCACTTTCTTGCTCTTTATATGCATACATGTGGTTTGCTTTTGCTCCACTATGTAGCATTACCACTGAAGATTATTTCTGAGAAAGGTAGGACCCATTGAGACCCAGCTTTCCAGGTCAGCTAGTCTTGTGTTGGCTTTATTGGGCTTTTATCTTAAATATGAGTTCTAATTGTAGGGCATAATTAAACAGTGACACTGACAAAATAAGTAATTTCTGTAACAAACAAAAATATTTCTCATTTTGGTGGCTTAAATGTTAGACAAGGGATGAAGCTAAAACTCCTTCAAAAATTCAAAGATTAGGGCAAGGTCCTTTTCTGTCAGATTTAAAAGTTGATTAGTGTCTGCATGATGCCTAAACTATCTGGGAGTGAAGAGAAAAAATAAATCGTCAACACTTTCATTAATGCAGTGGCACAACCGTATTTCCACACATCATGTGCTCTGCTCAAGTGAGGAAGGTGAGGAGAGGAGCTGGGCAGGGCCATCCAATGGTGGAAAGAGGGTCTCCATGGGGATGAGGTGTCTGATGTTCTAGGGCGCTGTGGATGTGGTCACTAGTTCCTTTTCACTCTTTCTGCACTTCTTTTCCCTTCCTTACTCCTTCTACTTCACCACACTGAGGATACAGGACCTGCCTCCACAGCATCCCATGCTTGGCTCCTCATAGTGGGAGGTGGGACAAGGAGAGGAGTTGGGGCCAAGGCCTGTTTCTGCTGCAGGGAAGAAACAAGACTAAGAAAATTGAGAAGAGCAGGAGCCAGAGGTTTTCTGATCCTTCCACTGTTAAGGGTGTGGGAACCACTGTTTGCAGGAGAACTCTTGGCAGGACAGGGCTAAGGACCCAGAGTGCTGTGGCAGGTAAGAATCAGCCATTGGAGGCAGAGTAAGCAATCTCCATCCCTTGCTCAGGGCATCCAGGAGTCTGCCACTCTGCCGATCAGGTACCATTGGCTACCTTTTCGGTTTTGCTTTTAGCTGCCTTTATATATTCAAACTTAAACGCACACAGTGGCACTCAGAAGAGTCTACATTTGCTGGTGCAGACTGAGATTGTGAGGTCCAACTGCCTTTAGGAATTTCCTCACTGGTAGAAATCTCAGCATCGATAGCATTTGAGAGGGTAGGTACCTGTAATAGACACCTTTTGGCTCAGGCCCTAGGATTTTTTCCTTGTTTTCAAAAACATGGTAGTTAAAAAATGCACTGTGTCCTGAAACATCTTAAGGCAGATTTTGGAGCAATGGAATAATTTAATATATGAGCAGCATAGACAGATAACACTTAGGTATCTTCAGTGCTCCATACCAAAAGTGAGCAGTGTAGGATAAGAGGAGATCAGTGGTTACTAACAAAGAGTAATTCATAACATAAAATGAACATGTTGAAGTGAGTATTTCAGCGAGTAGCTGTTTTGATTATTATCTGAAATGCAGATAATGTGTAAGCTTGGACTTGCCACTTTCACAGGTTTCAGGTTCTGTTAAAATGGATCTTTAAAACTTTGTTTTCTGGTGACATGAAGAAGATGACTCTCCACAGCAACACTGACATGGCCAGAGGGAGCAGGGTAGCTCTGAATCTGTGTTCAGGCTGATCTGGTGGACCTGTGAGTTTCTAGAAAAGATGGGTTATATGCTGTACTGTCATTAAGTGCAGACATCTGATAGTAGTCAAAATAATCTGTACAACTCTTTCTTTTCGCAAAGAATAGGTATCTAGCCAGGCAGCTGCCAAGCTTTGGGCCATTATCCACATGCAGAAAAGTCTAGAATTTAAAATTAGTCCTCTTATTCTGAAACGATTTTTATGTGGTTGGATAATGGTGAGTGTGATGGTGAGATATACATATCCTTAGAAGAAATGTGTGGTAAGAAGAGTGCCAGTTTTTAATGAAGTGAAAGAAATTCATGTTCTTTCATAAGCAGCAAAAATATTCTTGATTCTCTTTACCAAAACTTGGACCTCCTCCTGAGAAACCCAGCAGAAATATTCGTTCAGTGCAGGAAGCACAAGTATTTCTATGTGTTTGTGCTTGCAGTGTTCTGGCTCCGCTACACATGCGTTCGTATGCTTTGTGGTAGGCTTGAGCCTTCAGGAGGCTTGGGATGGAAAGGGAGCACATGACAGCACACAGCAAGCAGAGACGTATGGTCTGTCCAGCAGAGCAGACAACTGGAGGTGTCAGTGTGTTTGTCACACCAGCCAGTGTGCTGGCTTCCTCACTCCACTGTGCCTCAGGGATCAGGGCTGCACAGCGCTGCCTCCAGGGCAGCCAGTTGGCTCAGGAAGTGAGACACGAGGTTGGCCCAGGGTGCTTCATTGCACCGCCTTTGCAGCGGGCCCTTCACCAACCAGCCAGAATTAGGATCTGGGTGGGAAAGTTTACATAAAAGAAGTAGGGGGGCTTTACTGGAGGCCTTGCTTTCATGAACCCACCACTCCTCCTCCTCCCCCGGACTGATTTGTTTGTTCAGCCTTGGTTGCCTCCAGCAACACATTATTAGTGTGAACTATGGTGTATCCTGGGAGACCTGCAGGATTCCCTGCAAATCTTTTGAGTTCTTCGTTTCCAAGAAAGGAGAGACACAAAGGCATTTCACTCTGTTGACGCAGTTGCGTATACACTGTTCCCTTTCTTTGAATGTTGGTGTGTCTCTTTAGCAATGCTGTGACTGGACTGCACAGTCTTCATCTTGCATCTTTGTCTCAGTCAGTAGATTATACTTTTCTTGGTAAAGCCACCAAACTTCACTGCTATAAAGGCTGTATTGGAAAACTTGCTCAGCTGAGAGATTTCAGCAGAGCTGTGTACTTGTTATTGTTGTACACACAGAGCAGTCCTTGCTGATGACAGACCTCAGGCTTTCGGGCTAAATCTGGCCTTAAGGTAAATACAGACTGTGTTACTCATGAGCAGTTTTCTGTTTAAATTAGTATGGCTACAAAAGCAGTGAAGACACAGTGACATGGATTAACAATATGGATATGTTCTCAGGGCTCTGCTAAGACCATACATCTCTGCTAAAATCTATGCCACTGCCAATTCTTTAGATGTAAGAAGTGTTATGAGAGCTTCCCCATGGTGTGATCAAACCCTGCAGAGAATGCTTTTGATCTCTGCTCAGTTTGAAATTACACGACTCAGCTTTAGCTCCTTTGGCTCTTCTGTGTCCTGGGATTACAGGGACCAGCCTATGTCACAGCATAGTTAAAACATCATGAAGAGCAGTTGATTTCTTGATTAGTCACATATGTGTCCAGAAATGGACAGCATCAGATGAACTGATCTCCCATAAAGGTCAAGGCAGCTTAGCTAGGAGAGGTCAGTGCTCCAGTAGTTTAGACATCAACACCAGATGGCTTCTCAATAACAGAGCAGTCAGAGGCAAGGCACATGAATGCATCAGTGTGGATGCACTCATGCACAGTGGATGCTAATGGAGGGCTGTGGAGAGGGCAGTGGAGTTAAGGCAATGCAGAGAAGGTGTCTTGAGTATGATCTTCTTGCATTAGGTGATTCGGTTACCAATTAGATGCCAAAGAGCCAGGCAGTTTCTTCTGTGTGCTCACATTAAGGCAGTGTGTGTTTTGAAGGAGTTTTGCAGTAAAGGACACTGGGCACAGCTGATTTCTAGAGCTGTAATAATGCAGGGCTTTGGCATGCTCATAGCTGAGCCCTCACCCTGCAAGGCCATCCTGTACCTGTGAGGAGCTGGCTGCCAGCTGCATCTGAGGCTTCAGCTGTGCCCTCTGTCACCCTGCCAAGCTGCTCCAGATCTGACAGAGGCTGGGGGACTGCTGGGGCTAAAGGGTGAGTTGTGCTCTGCTGAGATTGACAGTCCAGCTGCATCCACAGAATGAAACCAGTTTGTCTCGCATGTCTGAACAACCCAAACCTGAACTAATGGAGCAAACAGGTGTGAAGGGAAAAGGGTTTTGCCAGAGCCACTAGCTCCTTGTATGCTAGACAAAAGGAAAAGCAGGTCAGTAGAAATCAACACATTCCTCATTAGATGGAAGGGAGAGGAGTTCTTCGGTGAGCAAAGGGACTGGAGATTAACCAGCTGATTCCTGGATCATTCTCAAGTCAAACACCATGAGACCAGGTCCCATCAGGCTTCTTCTATTGCCCCTGGAAAGCCAGCTCATGGGCCTATTGATTTCTTTTCCCAGGGAAGAAGTAAGAAGGAAGAAAATATAAGGACGGATGGCTAGGCTATACTTTTTCTGTGTTTGAATTTTTTCTTAGTATGTTAAATAGTGAACAGCTTTAATCCCTATGCTCCAGCCCATCCCCTGCCTTACAGAGAAGTTTCAAGAAGGCTCTTGAACCTCCTGGCTGCAGTGCTCTAAAAGCTCTTTAACCCACAAGGTCCCTTTTCCCTTCCTTTGCCTTAGGATTTTCTCTCTTCCTGTACATTTTCCTCATCTGGGTCCTGCTCTACTTCTATTCCTTTGCAATTTAAAATAACTTAAATGCTTAAGAATTGTGATGCCGGTGGCTTCAACTTGTGTCTAGTGGGTGACCTACTGCATCTTGCCGTCTGGCATGGAAGGTAAAATGGGTAAAGGGACTGTCACTCTCCTTTCCATGGCAGAAGGCCCCTCTGGATGCAGAAGAATTTCTTCATATTCTACTTCAGAACTTAAATTTCTCTTCATCAACTGGATAATTGCAGTAGCCCTGTTGCAAAGTAATGAATTAATGGTACTCTTTGAGAAAATACATATCAATTCTAACAACAGCTAATGCTATACTGGAGTGCCCTGCAGTGTCATTTAATTTTCATTAGTGATGATAATTTTTACACTTCACAGGAATCTGAAGCTGCAATTTTTCCCTAGCTATTTTCTCTTTTGTATGGTGCTCTAGAACTTTGGCTCTTGTATCTGGATTTCTACAATTGCATAAAAAAGTGTGTTATCTCTAAAACCCAGTTTTAAGGATGAAAATTTTCTGGATATTTTCATTTTTCAAGTTTCATTAAATCATTCTTCCACCCCCCAGAAAAATAAATCTTTATTTTCTGTACTCAAACACTATGACTTTAGTCCCACTTAAATTAGTGTAAATTGGTAAAATGCCACTCAAGTCAATGAACAAGTTTTGGAGGCAGCTGCTCACTATCCTTAATAGTGTAACCATGTATAGTCCCCATGCAACAGGCTAGAGAGCCACATGGTACAGCCAGATTTGCCAGGCTCACACCAAGCCTGCCATCTAACCAAAATGAATGTGTAAAGTAAGTTCTTTTGCCATTTTTAATCTAATTGCCCAGTAATCATCAGGAGGTAAATATTCCTCTCTATCTTTATTGAAAAATGCAAGAACTTTACACTCCCTATATGTTCCTTTAGTTTTTTGTTTTAAAAGTCTTCAACACAAAATATCACAGCTCCGTTTGGAAAATGCTATATTCTGTATTTTCTCATATAAGTGGAGCTGGCGTTGCAATGTGTTTAAAGTCAGTTTCCATGTTGACTACATACAGTGGAAAGGGAAGATGTTTAAAAAGAGGAAAACACTATGGTGAAAATACAGAAATGGTTCCCAAGTTGTATGCTGAATCTGCCAGTACAGTTGATTTTAAAGTAAATTTCAAGTCAGCACTTGTACAAAGCAGTGAAAAAGTCATGAAAATGGTGAAAATACAAATTCTGTTGAAAAATAATGCCTAGAATCACTGAAATGATGAACTGTGGCCACAGTATGTTTCGTGCTACCTCTCCATCCTCTGTGGTGAATGGCAGGACTGTTGAGAACTTTAACAATAAATTTTTAGTTCTTGTGATGAGATAAGATAGTGTGAACAGTGAAAATCCTCCAACATAATTTTCTACTCTGTGTTTTCTTCTGCTGAAGTTTGAATACAAAGGCTGCCTTTATCAACTGCATGTTTTTGTCCTCTCAGCTTCTCATACTTTATAATTTGCCTATGAATTTTAAAGAATGTAGAAGAGATTAGAAATTAGCACCCTTTGTGTCCTGTTGAAAGCAGAGCAACCCCTCTTCCTTAGGCACTGCAGAATTCCTTGCTAATAAGGCTAACTGAACAAGTCTTCATTAAACTTGGTGTTGCTGGGCTGGAGAATTTGTCTCCATCAGCCTCTCAGACCATGACCTAGACAAATCAACCGTAATGCCTCAGATGTGAAAAGCCTTTGTTTGGCTTCTCACATTCTTAATGCAATTAGTAGCTCTGCAGCTCATCTCTTTGGCCAAGGTAGAGTCACGCTGTTCCTTGCTGTAATTACTGTTCTTGGGATAAGTCACTTGGAGCATTCCTCAAGTGATTCAGTAAAATGAGTTTTTAGCCATGGAACTCCCAATCCCATGGAAATGAGCAGTGAATAGGGATAAAGCTGGTCACACCCAGTTATCATAGTCATTCTGTATTATTTGTGCTGGCAACCTAATAGGAAATGTAATAGGACAAAATTTCCTCTAAATTGGTATAAAGAAACTCACTTATGCAATATGTCTGCCATTAAGGTGACTGAGGCTTTTCTCAGCTTCCAAACGCTGTGATCTGTACATTTACCATCTCTTCTTTCAAACAGGAGTAAATTATAATAGCTGTGATTTCTGTGTAACATGGCAGACTCCACAGGAGTATTTCATTAAAAATCACCTCCCACTTGAAGATAAATTGTAAAATATTATTGTAAATAATGCCAAATAAAGCAGGCAGCTTTTTGTAATAGTCATTAAAGCCTTAGGAGCCATTTCACAAATATGTTATTCCGTGACTATACTCCAACTTCCTTGCATCAGTTTGCTTTGCTCCAGAAGAATGAAAGGCTGGAGTTTTAAACTGTATTTCTTCCTCATAAATCCCGAGGATGATGCATTTACCTAAGGCACTGGTTTTATTATTTCTTCAGATTAGGTCTCTGTTCTGTTCAGTGTTACTGAACAGGAGATAGTGGTCTGATTTCCATTCATTATTGCCAGGAATTAAGATTTCAAATTTCTTGCCCCAGGCACTGTTTGAGGCCTTTCTCTCTTCTATGCCCTAAAGTCAAAAGGCAGTAGAAGCAAGCCTCAGCTGAGCCAGCATGGTCTCTTTCTGTGTGTCTATGCATATAATTATCTGTATTTCTATATAAGTGTATGTGTGTGCATGTGTACATGCTATTATTTGTAGATTCTTGCAGGGCATCAAGAAAAAAATTGCATTTTTTGTTGGAAGGGATGGGCAAGCATCAAACCAACCCAACTGAGTGAGTCTTCAGTCAGACAGGTCTTAACAGTTCCACTCCTGGCTTTTTTGCCCACCCCTTCCGTCTCTGTGCACACAGATCCTGATCTCCTCATCCCACAGCATAGATTGCTTCACAACATCAGGAGAAACATTTTCTGTCAGGTGGAATCCTGTATGTTAGGAAAATAACATTGTCCGACTTTTCTCAACCAGTCTCGTCTGTGGGGCGCAGAGCTCCTGCCTGCAGCTCAGAGTCAGAGAAGGGCTTGGTCACTTGTGGAAGGTGATGCATGTGAAGGGATCCATTTCTAACCACAGCAAGGTTTTGATGGATTTAAATGGCAGGTGTTGTTAGGACACCCTTAGGGATGAAGGAGGCATCTCTGAGAGTTCCCAGCATGAGAACCGGAGCAGCTGGACAGTGGTCTGTGACCTAGGAACTTCTCTACACATTTTCCTTCTCACAGACCTTAAACACTTACCAGCAAAATGCTGCTTCAGGCATGTGGACATATGCAACAAACAGAAACCCATCAGAGACCATGTCTCATAGATCTCCCAAGTATCAGTGGATTTGGCTATTCATATTTTCAGTCATGAGAAGCTGTATTTAGCTCTGACTAGTGCCTGGGTTGTGCCATGCATTACAGAGCTCAAGATTATCTGGCTTTCAGATAATCTTTCTCCTAATGTATTTTGATCCCTTTCATTCCCTATGTGGCTTTTTTTTTTTTTGCCTTGATTATATCCCAGCCTCAACCATCTTGCCCTGCCAGAATGATACTCCAGAAACCAATTCTGGACAACTGAGCTTTAATTTTGCCATCTTTTTCTCCCAAGAAAAGCATCCTGAAATGGCAACTGTTCAGAAGTCACTGGTTGCAAGATAAATTATGAACACAAGCCAAATGCTGCTGACTGTGAATAGTGTTCAGCTCAGTTGTACAGGCTGGGCTTGGTTCCTTCTCTTTCTCAACTGCTTCAGGATGAACACAGGCCAGCAGCAACAAGATACTCTTAAAGAGCAAGTCCTTATCTGTTATCTGTGCTTCAAAGGCCTCAGGAAACAGAGTTCAAACAGGACTTTCATCCAGCTTTCATATTTTGTAAGGGTGAATAAAATAAAAGAATTATGAAGTGTGACGGAAAGTAGACTTTTCCGTGGGTAGCTGGGAAAGCTTAGGGACTCTTCAGTGATTTGTTCTGCAACAAGATCCATTAGGCTGCCAAACACGCCCCAGCAGTAAAAGCTCCACTGGCTGTCTATCTGCAATAACATCTACCAGAGAAGTGTCAAACATCAGAAGGACAGTCTTAAAAGAGATGAACTAGACACCCAATATTTATCAGCTGTTTTTAGTTTTCCTGTAGGGGTTGTTGGAAAAGTATTGTGGCCATACTGGATATTGACAGAATTTCCATGAAGGTCCAAGATGGGGTTTTGACAGATTGGCCCCAAACTTGCAAAAGCAGGGTGGATAGGATCCTTCTCTAGGATTAGAGACATGAAGCTCAGGTAGGGCTCTTGTGTAAAGAAGAAGAGAGTTGAATTTAGGTTTCCCACAGCCAAGCAGAGCCTGAGTTACCACCCTAACATGCATTTTGGAGTGAGTTTATGCTTTGCATTTTTCACAACAGCTGTTGAGAGTTGCTGAGAGGATGCTGAGAGTCTCTCAGCTTAGAGATAATAACAGCACTATAGTGCACATATTTTTTGGAAAGCAGATTTTTTTTTTCCACAAATCTGATTCTACCCCCAATTTGAGTTAATTACTGTGCACATTTCAAAATTTTTTTTTAATATTAGACAAGGGGTCAAGAGACTAACACCTCACGAGGAAAAAAGCCTATTTCCTGAGAAACAAGCTTGCTTCAGTATGTCCATGACATACCAGCACCCCATGCAGTGCTCTGTGGTGGTGGGCAGATTAATTATGGACCCTAATTGGGAACAAGAAACAAAAGAGGGAGTCTAGGGAAAGATGACTTCATCTCACTGCTCATCTTACATTGCTGTTTCACACAAAAAGATCGAGGCAACAGGCAGAACAGCAGACAAAATTATCTACATAAAGGCTTCCCTTGGCTGAGGAGAGCAAAGATATAACGAGAAAAGGAGCATTGTTCACCTGGAAAGTTACATAAACAGATCTGAGTTTTCATGTTTCTCAGCCAGCATGTTTGTTTAAACCCCACACCTTTAAAAGTTTTTGTTCAAGAAGTTTGTCCTTGGACTAATTTCTCCATCTCATTCTGCTTTAGCCTCAATTTGCTATAAGCCTTGGAATTTTTAGCCTCTGTGAAACAAAAAGTGCATTTTCTTACACTGATTTAGAACGCCCTGTCTGCTACATGAAGTTGTTACAACAAGGTGTAGGAGGAAGTGAGCCGTGACAGTGTTACATAAGGGATAGCTTCATGGTTGGCAGACTTGGGGATATTAGAAAACAAGTGTTCCTGTTTTTCTATTAATTATCCAATTTCAAAGAGTAGTATAGGCTCAAATTTTCAAAGGCCTAGACAGAGAGACTGGCACAAGCAGTGACAGCATGTGGTCACTCCTAATATGTTTGTTTGGGGTTTTTTTCTGAGGAAAGGCATCTAACCACTGATTCTGAATTCTTGCCTGCCAACACAAATGTATCCTTTTACTGAGGAAGTTGTGTCTTTTTTGCAGACTGGCAGGCACCAGCTTTGCTGCATGCTTTTTGGCACCTTTCCCACCTGAAAGACTCACAGTCGTCCCTACAGTCCCTGATCACATAGTCATTCATTCTATCATCTAGGTGCCATCCCTCTCCCCCATCATTTAATTCTGAATCACCGTTGTACCAGCACCCAGAAGTTGTAGCTTGGCCTTTCCCTGTTAGTTGTGCACTCTATCACACTCTATCATTTAAACCAAAAATCCATTTACCTTCTGTGGTTAATTCAGTGTGCTTAAATTTATTTCTCTACTGATACAATTTAATGGGTGAATGTCAAATCAATAATTTATCTGTAAACCAGATACTTTCTGGCATGATTTCCCAATTATCCAGATAACTTTGCCTTCAAACAATCTATCTGTTTTCCCCAGTGTGTGTCAAAGTCCCAAATATATTTTGTTTCTACATAGTAATCACTAAGGGGAAACGAGAAAAACCCAAATAACCCTAGAAATGTCACAATAGAGCAGAAATGTACTGGCTGTTTCTCAGAGGCACTGACAGATTGTCCCTGTGATTTGCAGTCTTACAGCCAAACTGCTTGGGGTACAGGTGAGGCAAGAAAAGAAAAAATGTAGGCTAAACCAGGACAATTGGGAAGACCTAGAGATGTATTTGGAAGGTGGAACACTCTGTGTTAGTGGGCCTGGCTGTTTTTTTGGGGGGGGGGGGAAGAATTGCCAAGAACTTCCTGGATCAAGTCTAATCCCCTGCTATCACAAATGGACATATCCTGTTATCGCTGTCATAAAGTTATCTTACTTGGTGTTTAAAAACTGGGGGCTTATGCCCTTCATTTTCCATCTGTAAGACTGCACTAGAATCTCATCCTTCCAACAATCAGAAACCACCCCCTTAATTTCAGTTCTTTGGTTTGAGATAGACTTTTGTCTGTGACTATGAGAAACGTAGGAAAATGGTTCCAAGGAGACTAAAAATGACTGGCTGACTGACTGAGTTCTTTAAAATGTGAAACTTACTTTGCATTTAAAAGTTATCTTTGTATTTACCCATCCTGGAGTAAATCCAAAACAGTTCACCTGAGAGGACAAAAGGAAATCCCAGTCCTAAAGACAGCTGGTGTCTGAAGAGTTAACTGGACACGGTGATTCAGCTGCTGACACGGGGAGCAGCCTGCTGCATTTCTGCGAGGTGATCAGCTGAAATGTTTGGGAGTTTGGTGTAGTTTCACCCCCAAAAGCGCACCTTTTACACGGAGGAGGATCCCCAAAACTTTGCAGTTTTGTTCGACGGGGTTTAACGTGAAGTTCAGCACCCGTTCGGCTGCTCCCAGTCTGTCTGTCTCCCACCTCCTACTTTTCTGGGTGTACCAGATCTGCCCACAACCTGCACATTTCCCCGTATCCCCGCCCTGCCCAGCCGAGAGGGGCGGGCTGGCCGGCGCGGGAGCGGGAGCGGGGCTGCTGCTCCGGAGAGTGGGGCGCCGGCGCGGACGCCTTTTCTGCCCGGGTACCCGTAGCCACGAACGACCAGGGACACGGGCCAGGGGGTAAAGCCAGCCCAGCTGACCGCAAAGCGGAAGGGACTTGAGCCCCAGGTAGGTGCAGTGAGGAAAGAATCCGTTCATCTTGGCGGTCTGGGTTTAGTTTTTTGTATCGGTGGGAGGAGGAGCGCATAAACTTCTTTTAGAAGCAAGGTACTGCAGCGGCGAGGCCGGTGCGCGCCAGGGCAGGCGGAGGGATGGCTGACACTACAGAGAGAGGAGAAACTGGATGAAACGTCTCAGCCCGTGAAGTCCTAGGGATCCTCCAACGCGATACCACAGACTTAGGAAAGTTTTGTTTAGAGGCAGAGTTTGATGTTGTGAGCGCTACTGGTAGAATAAGGCAGGGTGTTGACGTTTGGTCCTCCGAGAACTAGTGATTAAAAAGGGAATCATAAGTTGTATGTATGCAACTAAATCGGCATGTCCTGTGCCTTATTCATAGCGCCTACTGCATTGGTACGAATGCACCGTGTTGTAAAGCCGAGGAGGATGTGGGGGAGGAGCGGTTTCGTTCGTGAACTTTCGTGGGAGGTTATTTCTTTTCTGATCAGACGGAGGAAGAGCCGGCTGTTTCCCTGTTCATAAAAGTTTCTCTGTAGTAGAAGAAGATAAAATGAAACATACGAAAAGAGATATATTTATTGTCTCCAGATATTGCTAAAAGGATTATGGAAATCTGTGTCTGCCCGCTGAGGTGTTCGAGATAGGGAAGGTTTGGAAACAGGTTTTGCTGTGAGGTTAACAGCTCTGAGCTGCTCCGTATAGAATTTCAGTGGGTGAGTGAGCAATTCAGATTCGTCAAGTGCTGCATTGTTAGGGGACTCGGTATTTGTTGAAAGCACAAGCTATGCATTGCCCTCGTTTACGCAGGGATAAGCAGCTGGATTTACACAAAAGTGTACATTGGGAAGGGAGTTTTGAACTGCAAAAAAGCAAAATTCAGCTAAGTTGTGATCTGCAAGAAAGGATAATTTGATACAAAAATATTTTTCTCCCTCTATTATTTTCAACGTCACTTTCTACTGCAGTATCATTATGTCTAGGATCGTGTATGTGTGAGCACTTTGAATTCAGGTTGTGTGAGGACATCCTCACAGATAGGATTATATTTGGCCTCCTGAATATTGACCTGGCTTTCTTTGTAACTTTAACTTTCCATTCCTTACAGCTAGTTCCGAAATGCTCAATTTGGCATCAATTCTCCATACTTAATTTAGTCATATTAATGTTTTTCTGTGAGGGATCAGCACTAAAATTCATTCAACTATTTCAAAATTCATCATACAATAGGGGAGTGAGATGAAGGTACTTAAATTACCATTACTATCTTTTTTCCCATGCAGATTAAAAGGTCAAAAAGCTTTAAAGCAATCATGTAGCTGGAGCTTCTGCATATCACAAACTGTAGCACATTACTGACTTAGTTCCTGTGAGAACTAGAATAATTTAACCTGCCTAAAACACTCCTGTGATTTCACTGAGCAAGGTTTTTGGTAAATCGGTTCAGTGTTTAATTGCTCTTGATATTAAAACTCTGCATGATTTTTAATCTCAGTTTCTCCATGTTGCCTTCCAACTGTCACATATCACTTATTACTTTTATAATTTTCTGCATAGGTGCTTACAGACTGATTGTTCCTGAATCTCCTGTGGAGCAGATTAAATAGATTGAGCTTTTGTCTTTTGCTGTGTGGTAGAGTTTTTATTCCTTTATAGGTGTTTGAACATTTTCTGAACCCTCCTCAGTTTTCCTATGTCCCTGAATTGTGGGAATTCTGAACAAAAGATCAGGTCGTAGTGGTCTGCTGAGAACCAGGCCATACTACATACACAAATGAAAGTATTTCCCCCCTGCTTCATGTTTCTATCTTCTTAAATCCTAATATTGTATCAGTTCTTTTAGTCTCAAGATTGTACCAGAGGTGATAATCATACAAATCTTTTCTAGAATCACTGCTTCTAAAGATGCCCTCCCGTAACATTTCCCTCCTTCCCTCTGACCCTCATTACCTGTCTGAAATCCATGCATATTCTCCCTAAGTACATACTACTGAACACACCACTATAAAACACCTTTACAGACAACAGTAAATGAGGTGTGCACAACTGTTTCCTTAAAAGTGGCTTCTACTGGCTCAGTGTAGTAAGAGAGGCTCCCTTTTGCCACTTCAGCAAAATTACTGCTCACAGGATACAGGAGTTCTGCTTTACATATCTTTTATCTGCTGCATCTTGAGAGTGCAGACAGCCTAACCAGCCAAGGAATATCTTCACTGAGTGGTGAAATCTACTTGGCATTTGGCCATCCACAGGCAGACACCCTTTCCAGGTGGTCCCTTGCTAGGAAATGAGTGAAGTAATGCAAATAAAAAGAATCAACCTGAACTTTCTCTTTCCCAAATTTAAGCTGAACTCCAGAGCTTTACTGAAGCTGGAAGTTGTTCAGTTGAGCTTAGCTTATTGTCTGTTTTGCAGCTGCCTCAGCATGTACAGGTTCCAGCTGGGACCAACAGAGAATCACTGAAATGTTGTCAGGAATGCTGATCCAGGAGACTCTCTGTCCTGACCTGAAGTTCACATACTCTCATGAGAGCTCCTGTTCTCAAGGGATTTTCCATCTGCTTTACAGGCCAAAAAGGCAATGAAGAAACAGTCAGACTTTGTACTTGTATAGGTACATATATATATATATATATATATACTTATATAAACTTACAATTTACAAACTGTTGGAGTGGACAGCTGCTGCAGGCAGGATGCTTCTTCTTCTAACTGAATCAAATGTTACGCTGCTCTTGGTGGTAAAGGGAATTGCTTTGTCTATTTCTTCATTGTTACCTCAGTCTGTGTACTCAAGCATTACAATAAATAAGAAGGGAAATAAGAGGATAACAATTGATCCTTTTTCTTTTCTTTTCTTTTTTTTTTTCCTTCTAAGACCAATAAGAAAAAAAGTCTCGCCTATCACAAAAGCAACCAGAATTTTTCAGTTTGAACCATGAGACTTAGGTGTGGATTATAAAAGTCTGCATATTCTAGAGCGTCATGTACATACAAAGACTCGACGCTGAGAGCCAAAAGTTAGTGAAAGCACACACGATTTCAGTAGCTGCCCTCCTGTTAAACGCTACTCTGTGTTTACAGGGGATAACGCTATCTATATTTATTCTTTGTGCTGGGGCAGTGTTACCGCTTCCATTGAATGACTTGCTAATGGTTCACACTGTAGCATGCTGTGCCAGAGAAAGAGGTAAAATATGTAGGGTTAGTTCTTGCCTTATGTTAAAATTGCGAACCCAGTAGTCAGCATCCTTGATCAGGCAGAGCTTCCTGTGAAATTACTACAACCAGGAACAACCCGTGTTTTCCTCATTACTTCTGGTGGACCCAGAAGGATGCCAGTTACAGGCATGCTGCGCTTTTAACCTGTTTGGTGCGTGTTATTTGGTCCTGGTTCAAATTCTGTAATTAGCGCCCAGGCTTGTCTGTACAAGCCAGTACTCCGGAGGAGAGCCTTTCCCGAAAACCAGCCTGCACCCGCCGCCCTTCCCGGCTCCAGGGCACACGGCTCGTCCCCAGCCCGGCCCCCAGCCCCGGGCCGTGCTCCGGCAGGCAGAGGCTTCCACGGAGCTTCTTGGGCAGGAATGGCTGCGCAGAGCCGGTGTCCGGGAAGGAGGCAGCCCCAGGGGGGACGGGGCGGCCCCGCTGGGAGAGCAGCCTCCATGAGAGGTGGGCAGCCCCCATGGAGGGGGGGCAGCTCCGCCGGCAGCCCGGCGGTCCCTCCCGCTCACCCCGCTGCTATGGCAACAGGCCGGGAATGCCTCTGGCTCGGCCATCCCGGTCTCCGCTCCGAAGCCCCTGCTCGGCAGACAGCTCCATTGTCTGCCGGACAGTTGACTTTCCATCGGCTTCCAGCGAAGCAGCCTCTTCCCGAAGACAAAAGGCTCGGCACAAAGAGACTAAAAAGCGCTAAATGTTTTTAAGGGGAAAAAAATCCCCTTCATTTATGTTTTAGCTGTGGAGGAGAGAGGAGAAAAATGATTCTGTCTTCTCCTAAGTGATAGCTGATGAAGGAGGAGAGGGGTCATAATTAGGTTTTATTGGGACTCGGTAATTGCTTCCTGATGCCTCATGAAACTATTCACAAGGAGACTGGCTCACCCACATGACCGTGGCACGGTTTTTACCGCAGCACAGTCAGGCTGCTGCCATCAGACAACTGTTCAGATCCTATAATGAAAGAGTTGAGTTTCAATTTGCTTTATGGGTGAACCAGTTTTCATATCCAAAATCATCGGCATATTTGACGCCAAGAAACAGTTTTGTTCAGATCCAGCTCAGAGAGCTCAAGCACAGATTTGCCACGTGTCAATAGGTACCTTGTTTTCTAGGGTTGCCCCCTTATGTTGTGGTGTAGTGATGATGGGGAAGTTTAGGGGGAGGATACTGCTGAGTTAGTAAATACAGAGTTTAATCTTGCAAGCTGTCAGCATTTCTAGAGCATTACATTCTGGTTCAAATAAACACACTCCCAGTACATTCTCTCCCCATGTCTCAAGCAGAAATGTGCTTTCATTAAGACAATATGACGGCAGAATTCTCCTTCATGACTTTAAGTGCTCATATGTGTGTTCCTGAAGAAATCCTACAAGAAATGCCATTTCCTGTGAGATGTTAAATTCAAGGCTTTCCATAAGGTGCATATCCTAGTCCACATGACTGGCATTTTTGTTTCCACCATTTGACCTTGATGAGACCTAGAGGAGTGGTACAAACCTGCAAACTGGGAAAATGCAATCCAAAAGATCAGTTTACATTACCTTCCTAAATCCCTTTAGATATTTCTTCTAAACTTATTAACCTAGTAGAAGTCTACTGGCGGTACTTTTTCATCTGACATCTATTTCTGACACTTTATCTAAATATTTTGTCCTCCATACCCAAATAAGTCAGTGGCCAAAAAACTTCCACCCACCCCCCATTTTTGTAACAACTGAAACTGTTTTGCAGCATTATCTCATGAAGAAAAAAAACCTCTGTTCCTAGGATGTGATCAGAGTACTTCTTGAAGTGTTGGAACAGAATGCTCGCTAGTGACCTGAGCAGTCATTCTTGTCTATAACAATGTTGTTCTTCTAAGGTAACTCCTGTCAAATTTCCTCCACCTATCAGTGCCACTATGTAAGATATTGCTTTAGGGTATTTTGATTACCTGTTAAGTGTTTGTTGCCCATTCGTTTCTTGAATGATCATTTGATCTATTTATAGGAATACATTAATAATTATATTTTATTGCCTGAGTACCTTTTGTTAAGTTCAACAAAGTCCTCTCATTATCCCATATTCCTCATTACTCTAATCCCTGTTGTTTCCTTTAGGCAGACATCAGTTCTTTCAGGACTCTTCTGCAAAATCTCACATGGCCCTTCAGAAAGCCGAGCTTTGTTTACAGGGCACAGCAGCTGTGGGGGCCCTGTTGTTTTCCTTCACATTGGTCACATTCTGTGCTCAGCTCTTGTCTCTCTGCTGCCACCAAACCAGCTACACAGTTCAGTGATAGAGGCAGTAAGGTTTTCTATCACACTGTTCACCCTTTTCTTTTCCCTCTGGTCTTGTCCTGTACCCTGAAGAGACCTGCTAGGTCTCTTCCACATTTTAAGAATGCAGAAGTTTATTTCCACTTAGCTTTCTGTGGTGTATTTTGTACAGGGATTTCCCTGACTCTAGAGCCCCACCCCTTCCAGCCCTTGTACCTTGCCTAATTCTAGTTCTAGTACTCCAGGACAGAAATTTTCGGGATTCCTTGTTCCTCCTTGCTCTGCATTCCCATCAAAGGAATGGGGAGCATCATCTGGGGATGAAAGAGAAGACACAGCTAAGATGAAGTGGTGATGGGGTTTGCTAAAACTAATAAATAAGAAAAACAATAAGCCTGTCTGAGAAATTATGCAGGACTAACATATAGAAATTTGGGCCTTGTATACTCTGTGTTTTGTCCCCAGTCAGAATTGTAGCTTTGAGGGAAGATGCCTATTAGAGATGGAAAGGTGGGAACTTACAATCTGTGCAGAGGAAGGAAGTACAGGTTTCCTCTTCACTTGTCACCACAGAATGCTGTGATAACATAATGAGTTACTTCTTTCCATTCTTCACGCATGGGTCCCTTTTGGTCAAACTGTCACATTTAACAGAGAGGCCTGGGCCTTTCTGTTCACTGTAATCACAGCAGCATAGTCCAAGGGAGAGGAAGAAATTGCTTGTTGGATCATTTCTGTTTGGCTGCTTCTGTGGAGTGACCCTGAATAATCCCGTGTACCATGGTGGCTACACACACATATAAAAA
>NW_020956239.1:33912-36247 GCF_003031625.1 Empidonax traillii
TTTTGGTCAAACTGTCACATTTAACAGAGAGGCCTGGGCCTTTCTGTTCACTGTAATCACAGCAGCATAGTCCAAGGGAGAGGAAGAAATTGCTTGTTGGATCATTTCTGTTTGGCTGCTTCTGTGGAGTGACCCTGAATAATCCCGTGTACCATGGTGGCTACACACACATATAAAAAGGGAAAACAAAACTCCTAATGACATAAGACAGACAACAGCCCACTATTCGATTCTGTTGATTTCCTGCCATTGTGAATATCTGCACAACAGCTGGGGTTTTATGGTGGGAGCCTGGACTGAAGGAAAGGCTGTGCTAAGGGAGTCCCAGGCCTGGAACAGATGAGTGTGGAAAGGGGGGAATAGCCTCATCAATCACAGCAATATGTTGTAAAACCAGCCATTCCGACATAGCAGCCTCCCAGGCTGGTCAACAGCTGCCCTGAAGTTGGAGATGAGATGTTGATAGCACCTTGGGATGATAACAAGGCTCTCAGAATAGACAGAGGGATGTATAGCAGGAGCATAAATTAAAATGTATTTGGATGAACATGCTGATAATTGTTTTGTCTTCCACCATCCTTGGGAGTGCTTTGTTTATAGGTACACAATGGGTGAGCTGGATCGGTTCTGTTAATTTCCAAAGTTGGCTGACGTTGTTGATAGCATGGTTGTACTAATCAGACTGGCAGGGCAAGCATGAACTCTGCCAATATAGTCATGCTTTTACAAACACTCTCCAAGCCAAAACCTCTAATATCATTGTAATTTCCTTGGATGGGCAAAAACTGAGAAGAGTGTCACCATAAAGTAGGCTGAAGTTAGGTTACCATAGTGGGAATATTTCTTCTTACTATATCCTGTCTCTCTAAATTGTCCAACTCAGCATATATCCAAAACACATCTTTAAAGGCCTCAATAGGTGAAAACTAGCAATGCATCATCCTAACTCAACCCTGCAAGCACTTTAGCAACAGCACAATATGGATTTTGAAAACAACAGAATAATAACAGAATTATGCCTATCTGACTGTAACCAGCATGTTTCAGTATCTGTTGCTGCAAGAGTTTGCTTTCCAAGGTTTTGGTAAGCTTTTTTGGCTTACATCCAATATTTTTTGATGGAATCCTTCTTGCCTGTAAATGATGTGGACAGTACCCTGTTTCTCAGCCTATGAGTGGGACAAACATTAAGAAGTGAAAGCCCAGCATTTCTCCTGGCAGTTCACAGTCCAATATGTAAGCACTGAGTTTTAGCTGCAGCTTCTCCACCTTACTATTTGTTCTCATCCAAATACGCCTACTTGTAACAGCCAGTGCACAAGGAAATATCTTAGCACTTACAAGTTAAGTTTTGCTCAACTAAGGGCCACAGCTTCTACTGTCTCCAATTATTTTATTCCCTACAGGAGCTTCCTTGCTTATTCCATTTATCCTGCATGTTTCCTAGAAAATCCACAAGCTTTCACATGACTTACGATAATGTATTTATCAAACACACTTGACAAGACCATTAACACTTCCCATTACATCAGTATTTTTGCTTTGCTACAGAGAAAAAGCTTGCAGAGCAGAGGGCATAAATTGATAGGCTGAAGGTCACTTAGACTATCACATGGTTCAGATTAGCACCTAAGCCTTTTGCAGCCCATTTTTGTGTCATATCCTTTGCATCATACCGCTTCTCAGGCACCTGTAATTAACAATTTTTATTGACAGTGAAGGTGTTGTGTTGGCAAGTGCACCCTCAGTGATATCTGCGTGGGTAAGGCATTACACATAGATTAGGCTGTCCTTTCTGTTTTCTCACACTATTTCCAGCCAGTAGCCTTCAGTCCTTTGTGTTATGTGTCAAAAATTCCTCCAAGAATTAAAAAAGAAACCAAAGTCACCTACACATGGCTTTGTTAGAGCTCCTCTCACCTTTGCATTGGGCACCTCACCTGTTAGCTCACTGTAGCCTGGAGCTCACATATGCTTCGAGTCAAGAACTGGCCAAACTGTAGTTACATGGTCTTCTTTGCACTTTAAACAGAAAGTGTTTGCATAACAAGCTACAAGGGGTAAAAATATTAGCATAAACTTTAAGCAAAAGTTGAGCACGGTTAACTTCCATAATTTATGATGATGGCCAGTCTCTTCGCGAACAAAGAACCGGGGAAGGTCTTTCCACCTTCCAGCCTGCGCATTGGATTTTTTAGGTGAGACACAGTGTGCGCGGAACTGAGCCCACCCTTTAATCCTGAGGTTCATCTGCCGGGGCCAAGCACGCTTGGACGGTGGCAGCGAGGTCCTCAGGATGTAGATGGATTGCCTTATGGGCTAACGAGCTCCATCT